>NW_020271275.1:329149-396226 GCF_002803265.2 Melanaphis sacchari | reverse complement strand
TTGTGTGGTTTTTTTTTTTTTTTTTGCAAAAGAAAGCAATAACCATGTTGTAATGTCCAGATTTTGAATCATCGAGTTATTACAGACACATGCCGTGTTCTTGTTGCCTTTTTTTTTTTTTAAACTGGTTTGCTAATAAACTAATAGCAATGGGAATTAATTTGGCGTATTATTTAGTTTTCGAAAAAACGTGCAGGAGATCCCCGAGGAAGTGTGTGAGAGCGTGTTAAAACGCACCAGGCGTAAAGTAAAAATAAAAAACCCGTCACTAATTCTTTTCGTCGTCGAATTGGGACTTCGCGTACTTCACCCGTTTTCCTGGCATATTGTAATAGTAGAGATGAACAAGAGGTCGGGGTACTTAACTGAATTTTGCCTAAGGGAATCATATCATTTATCAAGTTTTAAAAACACAAGTGGTGAGGTAGAAAATTGAAAAATACGGAAAAACTTGGTATATACAATAATAACTGTGCCAAAGAGAGACATTTATTTTTTATAAAAAAATTAATCTTCGAATACTTTATTCCTCAGAGGTTGTTCAACATTTATACATATGCTGTACGATAATCGTTCTCACGTTTGTTGGCCGAAAATTGTAATTATTAGTGATGGCCAAAGACATCATTTCAAACATCGATATCACGTATCAAAAAAAAACGTCGACTTGATTATTAACAAAAAAAAAAAAAAAAACATTTCTAATATTTTGGAATTTCGTACACTTATTAATATTTATAATCAAGCTAAATATACCAATCGGTATACAGTATTCAATCTCCATTCATAGCAATATAGAAACTTAAATTCAACTATTTTTTTATAACCTAAGTTCAGAGATTATGTAATCCATATTTTTATTTCAAATCTCAAAACCTCGAATCTGATTCAGCGGCCAATTTTGATACACCAAACAATACTCTAAAAAGACACCGGTATTTGTTACTATATAGATATTATTATTCAATAGCCCACACACATAAATTATGTATACCTACATAATATAAATTATTTTTATTATTATACGTACGAATTTTATATTATTACTTTAGGCCATTCACTAGGGTTGTCCTTTTTTCATCATTGCGCTACTTACTGATGCCCCGACGAAATTCCAATAACGTAACATGCTTTTGTATCCCCCTTATATTATTAGGTACAAGAAGTAGTCCCGTTATTTTTTTATAATAGAAAAAATACCAAAAAATTAGTATCAGCTAATCAATAATAAAAATAGATTCATATTTGATTTGAAATTTGTCGTGTAGAGCAGCGAACTTTCAATGATTTTTGGGGAAAATCGAATTAAACATTGTACACAAGTATTCGTATAACCTATGTATAATTTTAAATTTGTAATGCTCATAATAAGGTGCATTCCTGTTTTTTATTCCAACTAAAAAACTAAGTTTCCATGTGTTATGAAAAACTATGATTTACCAAAAAAACCAGTCATGTAATCATATAAAGTAATTCATCAAGCACCGCAATTATCTTTATTTAATAATGAATTTATTGAAATCCGATTTTTGAAATTTATAAGTCCAAGAATTAATTTTTAAATACTTAGATTTTTATATCATTTAAAATGTGTTTTGTAGTAATATCAAATATTTTTTTTTCAAAATAAGAATCACCTTTTTTTAAATTTATTAATTAACCTAATTTTTTGGAAGATTTTATACATCCAACTAACTCGAAATTCAAACGAATAGTTTTTGAGTATTTGAATTATCGTGTATTAAGAATAATATTACTATGACCATGATGATGGATTTGGTTTAAGAAAATATGGGGATTATAATGTTTGAATATTTTAGTAGTTAATATTATTCTATCAACATCTAATAATTTTTAAAAATGTTCTGCTTAAAAATGTACAGTAAAATAAAATAATAGTTTGTAACACCAACAAAGCACGCTTTTAGAATTGTATAATATATTTAAATAATTGAAAATGTGATCTTTAAATATTTAAGTACCTATGCTTGTATACTTAAATGTTTCCAAAATCAAAGTTTAAATAAATGCATTATTAAAGGAAAACGGGCTTTAGCATGTAAATTTAAGTTTTGTTTTTATTTTCAAAACTATTCATATGCGAACATGCGGTCACCATTTGTAGATCGTTGTTATTTACAAATGATCATTCTCGACAGTTAGAATATAACTACTAAGTAACGTGCATATTATGCCACGTGTTACTTCGGTTACGCGGATGAGAAATGTACGACAAGACGGTCAAATAATATTGAAGGCGTATCCCATGCCTCGTATCCGAAATGAAAATATGCTGCTCGTAATATTATTATGCTACTATTACAGTACTCAATAACAGATATAAATGCGAAAAACATAAACGACATATTTTCGTATCGCGCATTTCTATATACGTACTTATTGTACACGCACCGTATTGGTCGATGTACGGTTATAATATTACCATCGTAATGAATTTTTACATTCATACATAACATTACTGTGACGAATGACCAGAATATGAATACGTACATCCCGAAATCGATTTGAATATTTTCCGACGATATTATCGGAATTTAAGTTTGTCGGATTTGACCTAGCCTGCATACAACGTGCCGCCCTGTAGCATTATTATAATATTGTTGTAGATGTCGTTATAAGATATTATATCATTATGTTATTACGCGGTACGAAAAATGTGTTCTTCCGATGTACACGCCTCCACCGTACAATACTACAATAGTAGTGTATCATATCAATGTCGCGGACGAATATTTTTATGGTATAAAATTATTGTGAGTACCTTTTTCATGAGCTATATTTGTCATGTAATCATATTGTTATTGTGCGATTTTCTCATATATTTAATCTGAATCCATCTCTAAACTACATTATATGTGCATCATAGTAGCATATCTATATATATTATAATGACTTAATAATGGCGTATACGTATCACTCTATGCAGATGTTATTTGTCCTTCGCACGCGGTAGGACGGTCCGATATTCCATCATCGTAGTCCATCAAACCTAATCAATTCGTTGGTCATCGATTCGAGTGCTCTCTAATAGACCGTCAACCAATACATATATTATATTATTCCGTTGACTGCAGTGTACTATATATAATGTCATTGGCTATTTACGGGTTCAGAGATGAGATAATCATCAGCACTAAGGGGTCTAATTAAATTAACAATTGTATTTTATAAAATATACGAGTAAATGTATTCCCAGAGAATCAGCGGAGACCTTTTCGAACCACAGGGATTACTACTAATGTGAGATACCTTTACTCAGCGAGTTGTTTCTACGCGCAGCGGCTTTCGTAAAAATAATAATTTATTTACCATATTTTTTGTTTAATCTGCATAATATTATATGGAGCAATACACCGAACGTTAAATATTTACTCAGGATGAAAAAACTAAAAAATAAAAAAACGCATTTGTTAATCAGTATAAATTATCGAAGTATAAAAACGTTTTTCAATTATAGAAATATAATAGTAGTGCCCAAATACGACGTAAAGTTGATTTTTAAACAAAGTATATTACCGATGTTAAAAACGAATATTATAAAACATTAGTAATATTACTAGTCCAAATAAAGATTTCTGAACAATATTCGTTTAAATAATATTTTTTTAATACTAAACGAAAAATAATCCTTGAAACCATAATATTATTTTAGTTTATTTGACCCATAAAATATTGTACAGATGTTTAACGTATAAGAAATTAAAAATATATAAATTTAAAAGTAATGAATAGAATAAATTTTTATAAATGTAAAACTAATAAACAAAATTTGGGATAAAAGCCCAATAGTATTAGTAAAATTAATCCCAAGATAAAATGATTTTTTGCTTTTAAAATATATTATTTTTTTTTTTTGTATTTTATTACAAATTACAATTATTTTTAATTTGAAGACGTTATATACTAATTATTATTTAGTTACTTGTTTTTTTAAAAACTTTTTACAACATAGTCAACTACTGAGATTTTAGATCATAAAAATAAATAGCAGGTATAAATTAACATTTTTTGATGTTAAATTTGAATTTTGCAAAGTTTATAATATTATATTAATAACAAAAATATATAAATTAAATTTTATATATTAATTGATCTCGAAAATATAAGGACTTTTTTCTAATGTATCTATTGTGGGCTTATGTAACTTCACATAAAGGTTATCATTATTTAGTATTTATCACAGTTGAACGGGAATATTACAAAACAAATAAATACATAATATTATTATATCTTATAAAACTTAGCACTTATTTTAATTTCTGTATAACATTATATATTTTCATTAATCTTAGTTTACTATATACTTTTATTATTTATATATTCTATATATTACCAAAGTCAGGGATTAACGGATTGTGAAACTTTATCACATTATTTTATCTGATACAAAGTTCTCCATTTTATTAGTCATATTATTTATATTAAGTCACTATATAAATATTCTATTTTATTAACTACATTAAAACGTATTTATATGAATTAAATTATTTTACAATTATTATTTTCATTAATTAAAAATATTGTTTTAAAATTATCTATTACATCGATATCGAGTTTCATATTTTTTTCGAACTTTTAATGATACTTGTGCCGTTTCATGAAGTGTGTGTGCGCGCGTATATATATATATATATATACACACACAATTTTATTAATATATTATATTCAATTATAATATTATAATGATGTCTTTGAGTAACAACTTTGTGTACGTACAGCAAAAAAGTATTCATTAAACATTGATGAAACTTGTCTATATAAGTGTGTATTTCGAATAACTCGAAATATCATATAAGTAATATTTCATTGGGGTTGTAATTCATGATATATTGACGTATGTAGATGTGCAGTGACACCATCATCGTAGTACTTAAGATTAAATAATGTTATCAAAAGATAGTTGTATTATAGTTGCGTTTTAAATATCGTTTCATATATTATTATTTTATTATACAGTGTGTGTATACCGTTCGAGTAAAATTGTGACTAGCCGGTCATAGCAATGACGTGAGCTGAAATTTTTCAGCAAAAACATAGAATTAGAATACATTAAAATTATAACAGTAGTTGTTGGTAATTTGGTATGTTTAATTGATAACATTTAGCTGGATATGTCTTTAGATGAGAAAATACTAATAGTTCCTTACCATTATAATGTCTATATACTATATCTAATCCTTATAAAAAAAAAAAAAAAACATGTTTAATAAAAAAAAAAAATTATACCATTATGTATGCAATAACAAAGCAAATTGCATGCATATGTTTGAATCTTTAAAATATCGACAATATATAAGTCTAGTAATTGCTTGAAAATGATACGGATAATTATTGCACTGATCACAAGTAGTGATTCTGGTGCATTGTTATTTTTTTCTGGTGTTATTAAACGTAAATTTATCATTAGAAAGTGTGTTTTATTTTCACGCGATAACGATTATTCCAACGTAATTTTTATTTTTAAGGCATTTTTTTTTACAAAATATTCAATATAAATTATTGTATGCATTTTATTATTATAATCACAAAGCCCGGGATTCAATGTTAAGTGCATTATTTTTTGAGTGTTAAAATACATCGCATTTTTAGCTGTTTTTTTTAAATATTCAGATAATTTTATTCATTTTTAGTTTATTTTAGTAGTTTTTTTTTCTTAATTGGAAAATTCAAAATATAATATTTTCATAATATTTGTTTACTTCAGATATTTTTATTCTTACTGAATATTAATCGTTTTATTTATGAATATAAATATGTGATGTGATGTACCTATTATTTAAGAAATTACGTATATTTACATCTAGATTGTCGGATGTAGTGTACTTAAACAAATAACTACTTATTATTGGACCGTTTTTTTTGTCTTACTTGTATTTATCAAAATTAAATTTGGTAATTTTTAAAGATATTATTCTTGAAAATTTATTTTTGTTAATTCTTAGAAAATTTCTTGATAGTTTTTAAAACTAAAAATAATTTTATTTTAGTTTTTCTTCATTGCTTTGCTTATACGAACGGATGATATCACTTTTTAGATCATATATATTATGAAGTATATATTTTTTAACTTTTTAAACTCTAATAAAAATATTTTTATGTAATTCTATAATGTATTTTTGTAATTTTCGGGGTATCAAAATCTTAACCCTGATGGCCCTTTGATAATTATGTCGAATATTATTAAATTTGATAGGAATAAATAAGCCGGATCGAGAGAATTCATCAAAATTTAACTCATTTATAATACGTGGTTATCGCAATTTCATTTTATGGTTTTTATCGTTTGCTTTACGGACGTTTACTGTTATGCAGCGTTACGTTACCGATATCTCTATAATCTCTGTGTATTATTATTGTTTGTATATACGACGCTCGAAGCTTAATATGCATTTATGCGAGCATTTCAATTACGCGACGTTCAAAGACGAATAAAAATACAAGTCTATACGAATTCTGTATTTTATATCGCACACAACATAGACGGATTGTTTGGACTTTTATTCCGAAGTTTATTTTCCGCACACGCGCACGCATATTTGGTTCGTTTCTCAACGATCGTAGCTGATTACGATGACGCCACGAAACCATGTTATATCCGCGTAACGACGGCAGTGCTGCAGTAAATTCGTAGCGAGCGTATGTTCTAATAATTTAATACAACGGTTAAACGTGAATACGACCGTAGACTTATATGATCAAAGTAATAATACATTATTTTACAGAAGCGTAGGTCGTCACTAATTCGGTCACTTAAATGTAACGCACGTGCTTCAGACTTCGCATGTCTATCGAAAGTATGTATCGTCGGGCCGCAGAGTCGTTAAAAATAAATTCTCTCGATCATTGAAGCAATAGCGGGGAAGGAGCTAAGCATTCGATTGCGATCGTTTAATCGACAGATCGATTTGAATGGCCTAGCCATTTGCTAGTTACTATGTATCAAGAACTCACGAACGAACTTTTGTATACAAAAAAGCAACGGTGTATCAACAAGGAGAAAGCAAAAGGAACAGTTGTAATCCTTTAAGCTCTTTAACATCATATCGAATTCAAAGGTAAGAATACTATTTAGGAACCCTTGTAGATTTTTAAAATTTTATTTAATTCTAAAATGGAAAAATAGTTGTTAAAATAATATTCTTATCTTCAAATTTTTTATAAGTCATAACTAGCTATAATATATGATATTAAAAACGACGAAGTAAAATGAATTATTCATAGCGTAAAATTTGTTATGTTAGTAAGCCTGAGAAAAATGAAAGGGTATGACGAAGTCCTCTTAAAATAAATTTACAAAAGTAATGGGTACATAGTATCGTATTAACGTCGATATGCAACATTAACTTCAAAATTGTGTTTTAAATTGACACAGTAGGTAAAAAATGAGTATTTAAAAATATCAAAATTGATGTATTAATAAGTAATGTACATTGCTTTGTAAAATCAATAGAAAAAAAAAGAAGCTACTACATAAAGCGAGATGATACAAAATCACTGGACAAATTTATTTTAAAAGCCGGTCTGGAAAAATTAAAATGACGTCACTGTTCGCGAAGATACGACCATGTTACAACTATAGTTTTCACGACTAGATTAGTTATCAAAGCTTTGCCGGTACATACCTCAGCATTGTGTGTGGGTGGTTTTCATGTTTATATTCCAACAGTCGAACTATATAACACGCGTGAATCTACGTGCGAGTCGTTCTACTCTGATAATCATCGTAATTCGTCACCCGCGAGGATGACGTATAACCGAGTGCTGTACTTGTTTTTCAGATCAACGAACAATTTGTCAGAGGCCTTGTGGACTTAAATTACTTAGAGTACTTACCTACCTATGCGTTTACTGTACGTATAGATATATATATTAAGGTATACGTTTGCCGATTGGAGAATTCGCAGACATATATATATAAGATGATAAACCAAGCATATTCACTTTTCCTTTGAATCTGAATTTTTTAAATTGTTATGCTTACTTTATAACCATTCTTAATTTATATGCTTATCAAAGCTTGTTTTTTTCAAATGAGAAACTGTTTTTACTTTTTACCGTAAATTGTTAACTATTGGATGATTTTTTTTTTTTTTTAAGTTGATACTTGAAATTCAAAATTTGAACAAATAGATTCTCAGTTATTAAAATATTTATGCAAAAAATAATTAATATTTTTAAAAATTCAAAAAATTATATCTTGAATAAATGTATTGTTGAAGAAAATAATAATTACATATTTGCCAATAAGTCATACATAAATAGTCTAAAAAAAAAGGTGTTCACTCTTATTTGGTTAGACCTATCGATAAACAAGAGCTATATAATTACGTGCGCCATTACGTGTTTGTTGACGGAACTTCAAAAATGTATCGAACGTTAGCTAAATTAAATTTTGTGTCTTTGCAAGGTATAATCATTTGGTGAACGAAATGATCAATTTAGATTGGAGCGGTTATGAATGCTTAAAAATTATTATCTCTCCTTCCAACCATCGTCGACTTAAAAATATTTATCACATTTGGTGCGACACATTAATAATACTTCGGATAAATTTTGTAGGTAAGATGAGAAGGAAAAGTACTTTTTAGCTGAGTTTTCGATGCGTGCTTCAAATGTTTCGATATTAAACCGAAGATCAGTGTTGAATTGCATATATTCAATCGATTTTCAACCTATTTTATATAAAATTATATACATGGTCTACTCGTGTCAGCGTGTTATGTATTATAATATTTTATCATATTTCAATTTAGAAAACTCGTTTTGTATACAAGTGAAAATTTCCACACATAATGTGTAGTATTGTTTGCTGTATTAACCGTAATACGTAGTTATATTCAATTCAAAAATTGTAAGGTTTTTTTTATTTACGATTTTGGTATAGTAAAAGAACTTCTTAATATCTGACCCTAAAATCGTATTGTTGGAAACGTGTTTTATTTGTATTTAATACATCTAAAGGCACTTTATGAAAACATATTTTATATTTAGTGATAATAGTAACTGTTTATTCAAGTAAAAGTTATTTTATTTCAGATACATCTTACCTTACCCAACGAGTTCTTTCAGACCATCTCTTATGTATATTATAAAATAGTTTTCCAGTCATTTCATGTAATTTTATAAATATAATATATATATATACTATAATGTATAAGTATAAATATGTAAGACATAAATTGAATGGAATATATATTTCTCTGTACGAAAACATAAATAATGTGTTTGTTCCAGTTTAACATATTTCACTCAAATAGTGTGGGCGAACTTTTAATCTCTTAAATGGTTATGTATTTTACAAACTTTAAATATATATATATATTTAATTCATACCACTTGTATATGTAAATATTCGTGAAACGATCGTCGGAAAATATCATTGAAAATACCTGTGTTCCTCTTGTGATTTTTTTTTTTTTTAACTTTATATCTGTGTGTAATTTTTAATATCACGCATAAGCATACCAAATAAATTATGTCTATATAGCTAAGAAAAAACTTCTTAAGTACGACTTTTCTTAAACTAATCAGTTATTACTTATTATGAAAAGTATTTGATATTCACATGGATGAGATTTAATCTTGCAGGTGAGTTTTGGTCAATTTCCCGATAGCCATTACACAAAAAGTTACTCGTGTATAGTGTATATTACAACAAAAAAAAAAAAAATCTAAAAATAAAGTAATGGCTTACATTTCATCAAATGTATAAAATGAGTGTCCATTACACGAACCTAAAAATCACTTAGGTACATATTATAATGGAAGTTAATGAAATTGATATCCGTTTCGTGAAGAGTTCAGTTAAACTATGAGTAAATGATATAAAATGATATATACAACTGTATTAGTAAACAAATATATATTTTAACATAGAACCTTATTAACGTATTTAAAACACATATAGTGTTATAAAATATAAAGAATACCATTTATTATAGTTAGATAGTTGAAAAAAATTTGTTTTAAAATGTATTACACGCTACGTCGTATTTGTGTTTTCGAATAAAAATAAATTGAAATTTTCAATTTTATTAATTTGTTAACTCTTAGTTTAATTTTAAGAAGAAAATGAGATGCATTTCAAAATAACCAACTGAGCGTAGACATTTTTGTTCTGAATATTCATAAATTATGAGAATTACTAATCTATTTATGATGTATTTTCAAATGACTGGACAACTGTTCATCTTTTCACATAAACGTTAATATTAATTGTACTTTCCAATGAATTTTATGTCATTTAAATAATTTAAATACAAAAAGAATTTATTTTAGGCTCCGTTTATTTAACTGATTTCAAATACAACTATCTATATAATATTTTATTTTGTGCGTTACCAAAATTCTATATCAAGTAATAATGTTTTTCTAATGTATTTTTTAGACATTTCAAATTAAAATATTACTGCATTATTAATATTTTATTTTTAATATGTAAAATATGCGTTCATATGTTTTTATTTTTAACGATTACGCTTGCAATAATTTATAATATATTGTCTTCAAATATAAAATGTTATTAAAATTAAAAATATTCATAATATATACTATACATATATAATAAAAATTAAAAATAGAGACCGTAACGCTTATATTATGATACTGAAGTATATGTTTTAATTATTTAATACATAATTTCATTATTAGAATGGAATAAAAAATATTTAACAATAAAATTATTTTATAATTTTATTATTTTTTATATAAAATTATATACACAAACCTATTTCTTATACATCAATAGATAAATCAATTATTACTTTTTAATAGTTAATTCATTAACTATAAGCACGAATACCTCCAAATTTACACTTATATACAATATTTATTTAATTAATTAATTTTTATTTACACACTCTATCAGCGGTTCCCAAACTGTGAAGTGCAGTTTTCTTGAGAGGTACAATGTAAATATTGATATTATATATATTCATTATAAATACTAATATAATACTATATATTAATAAAAAAAATTGTTTCATTTATTCAAGGAAGGCGCGAGTAAATTTTTTAATTTTTGGAAATACGTAAAGCAAAAAAGATTGGGAGCCGCTACACTATGTTATTGTATTTATATTTTATAATTGACGACAATTTATTGTATAACAGTAATAAATAATAAACTAAACATTACATCCATTTTATATCTTAAGCAAAAAAATCGTAGACTAATATAAAATCACACCAAGTTTACGTAAGTCAAAAACGATAAAAACTTATCATGTATAGAAAAACAAGAATTTTCAGAATAAAGGTAAATTTTAAAAAGATTTTCATACTATCACTTTTTAGTGTAGAAAAATGTGATTTGCAAGTATGTTTAAAAATTTCTAAAATCAATATATCCGAATAAAAATATTATTTTAAAGTTAAAAAAGATAAAAGAGGAGGGGTGAATACTAAGCATGCTCGGTACCTTGTATACACCTATACGATTTACATTTTTCACGGTACATCTACTTTGTATTTTTACCGAAGTAGTATCAAAATGGAATTCGATAATGATTTAAATATTATTTCGTATACACTTTGAAGTGAAATTAAATTTTTCCGAAACTCGGGGTTACCGCAAAAGTCTTACAAGCCTCAATATTTTATAATAATCCTAAATATTAGTTCCAAATAATATATTAAATAACAACTTACGTATACTTTTATATTAAATATAATACCATACTAATACGTAATGACATTCCTGTCGTCCTTTCTATAATATTATATTTTCTTACACCTGCACACATACGTACCTACATACAATGTGATTTACCAAGCATGATCACTTCGTTTTCTTCTTCGTATAGTTATTTAAAATCTGATTTTTAGAATTATTAAATATATTTAAAAACCAATATTATCAAATTCTTGAGATTATTAATTGTATTTTTATAGAAGTTTCGTGTAGAGATAAATTTTATTGATACAAACCTCTGTTTTTTAAATGAAAACCTTTGTTTTTATTGCAAATTGCTTTGCGAACAATTTTTCTAAAAAACTCTAAATATCGAAATAAAAATTTAATATAACAATTAACATAAATAATAAAATAATTATGAAACATTTTATTTAAAAGCATATATTTTATTAAAATATTTACAGGAATTAAAAATTTGCTAAAAAATATAATGATTAAAAATTCAATTGTTACTGTACAGAAATATTTTGAACTATCCTTCTCAAAAATGAGAAAATTCTACATATTTCATAATTTTTAATTATTTTTAAAATCCTCTTGGCAACATCAATATATTTTTTACGGATAATCCCTAATATTGTTAGAACACTATAATGTTAAATAATTAATTATTTATATAGATATATGTAAAATAAAAATAATTGAATTAATGTATTTTTGTGCTTGCATTCAAGCGGTCGCATCTAAATGACTTCGCGTCCATTTGTTGTAGATCGCATTAACAGGTACCCGGGCTTACATCTTAAAATTATTCACGATCGGTTAACAGCAACAACAACAACAACTGACCACAGCTCGTAATTTATTTTCACCGTAATTATCGCGAAAAGGTCAAATAAAAACTGGTACAATAAACTATAATAAGTAGGTACAATAACTCTTCGATTTTTGTCTTATTCATCTCTTTATATTATTAAATTTTTGTGATCGCGCTTTCCGTTATTTTTGAAAATCTACAGCATTGAGTATATTATTTATTAATGAAACCCACTCGGTCGTCGTTCTTTTGTCTGACGTGGTGTTCACTCAATGCGCCGTCACAGAAGTAGTGGTATAGGCGATTTTCTCTAGGGAAATCATTTTCGTCTATATGTCTATGGTCATAGCAAGATTAATAGCCGATTATTAATAGAAACGTGTATGTACAAGAAATAATTTCCGGAATTCCGAACTAACAGTCCATTACAATTTGTCGATGTTTTGCCACCAAAGTATTATTTGTTAGACAGCGCGACTCTCACCACTAGAATAACGTGTGTAAGTCAGCCCGATAAACAATATAATAATATAAAAAAAAACTCGAATGGAACATAATGTCTTCGTTCTAGACCGGCAATAAAGACAATGTAATCAATGCGTGTATAATAATATAATTAAATATAAAATATTTCAAATCTAAGGAAATCAAAAAATACATTTTACGTGATTATTATGCAAGGTGATTAAGACGTTATCTAGTATAATAGTATCCACCTATTATAATTATTATAAAATTAAAATTAAATATTACAAGACAATAATTTATGATAAATTATTATCTTTAGTAAGGAATCTGCAGAGTCATAAAAATTTTATGTTTTAATCAATTGCAATATATTTAGGTGGTTATTTTAATATGTAAAACTCTGGATTAAGTGTATTAGTAGTATCGCTAAAGTTATTTTGTACAGTAATATAATTTTAATATTATTTTGATGTCGTTGTTGGTCAATACGATTATACTGATAGCGATAACAAAAATATTAAGTTTTAGTCAAATAACAGTAATAAGTTATAGATTCTTTAATTTTTTATTTTCTATTCATTATTGTTTGTGACTTTCGACTGCAGTAACATGTACCATAATATTGAAGTAATAGTTTGACATAAAACAGCAATTTTAAAATCATTAATAAAAAAATATAAGTTTATATAAGTATTTACGTTTATTTTTAAACTAATAACTGAAGTTATGTAATAGCTTCATTTAAAACCTTAAATTATGGATACATATTCGTTTAATTATTATCAATCACTTCTTTGTCTTACCGCATGAAATACAAGTATCCTTCCAGATACTATTTAATAGAACTATTTCCCGCAGCACAAAGTTGTTTATAGTGGATGAGAATGAATAAAGTAATCTACCAATTATTATTTATTTTTTTTTTTTAATAAAATGCTCATACTAACTATTATTGAGTTTTAGATATACAACAATACTGAATTTAAAAATATATTTTAGAAAAAACACAAATTACAATATATTGTTAATTACAAATAATTATTCTTTTGCTTATAATATTTTTAGTACCTATTGTATACGTCTTGTCAGTATTGTCCCATGAAAATGATTAAGAGTAAAATCGAAAACAACGATAAAAAAGATAATTACAAAGTCGAAAGTTATAAGTTGCATTTAATTCGAAGGCCAAAATCGTAATAAATTGTATACTATTGTAATATTGTCTATTATTAATCGTTGAATTTACGATTATATGGATATCGAAACACTTTAAACTACATGAAAACTGTGTTATTACTTATTTGTGTAACGCTGTACCAACATACATTATGATATATTTATTTTCACATCCAAATATAATGCTATTTATAGATTTTTGCTACCAAGAATTCAATGTAACTTTGGAAGTTTTATTTTCAACTCTTCGAGATTTAAACATCTAAATCGTATGATAAATATTTTTATTTGAAAAATATTATCACATGTTTCGCTTTATTTTCATGGAATTCAAAGTAAACGGTATTCGTTGATTTACATATATAATACGATCAATGAAGCACATTAAACTCATATATACTTTAATAGTTATCGTGACGTGATCAGTAAGTTGTCTGTTGAAGAAATTGTATTAAGGTATTTATCAAGGACTATACAACTTATAATCTAAGATCTTTTGTGTGTATACAAAGTCGTATGCATAATATTATTCGTGATATGAGCACAAATCGAATATGATGACGTCAATAAATATTATCATTGGACAACTGTTGTTACACGTGAAATAGAATAAAAAAAGTATGAATAATAGTTAAACATGAAAGTAGCACATTTAAAAAAAAAACTCAAGGAGTACGAAATAGCAAAGATGGAAATTAAGTAGGTAATTAAATAATAAAAAGTAAGTTAATTTTTTTTAATTGTAAATAAATTACATTGTTAATATTTTAATTATTTAAAATATTATTAAATTTTTTCCGGTTAATTTGAAAAATCATACGATAAATTAAAATTATAATTATATATTATACATACATATCAATGTAGTTAAGACCAATAAGTTATTGGTTTTTATCTCTGTTTTTTCGATCAATCTATAGTGTGTAAACGCTAACTGAGAACACTCAATACATTTGCGTACAGTCCTGCGATTTGAATTCTGTGTTTTTATCGGTTGTTATGATATAAAAATACACATTTTTATGGCCTTTGAATATTTTTAACTTAATTAGACTTGCTCATGCACAATACAATTAAATGGTAACCACCTATTTTAATCATTAATTATTTTTAGCTTATTTTTTTTTAATGAATTTTGGTAGTTAAACTAACTTTTTAAGTCCAAAATTGACCAAGTTATAGCAATTAAACCAAAAACTGCAAAATTCACGCGATTTACAGTTTTTTGACTTGTAATTCTAGAAATAATTATTCTAGGATTCTTTAGGTTTTTACATTTGTATTCTTAATTATTAAATTGATAGTCGCACATAATTATAATCTTAATTGCTGTATAATTTTTACTGTAATTTGTATATGAGTTATAACTTAAAGCAGAAAAAACGTAAATAAATATGTTGTTTATTTCATTACATTTAATGGATTAATTAGGATGTATTAATAATTAATAACAAATTCAATTCTTATTTAAGTTATAAGTTTATTTAGTAATTAATTAATTTAACGTATAAATTGTTGTCTGCTGTGAACAAAACATAATTCAGCGCGTCGTATAAATTCTTTATTTATTGCAGCTGTAATTTGTTCATCAGCCAGTTGATTGCGTACAAATGTAATTTAAAGAAATTATAGTAGTAATAAGTAGTATTTTAGCCATGCACCTTACCAGATTCGCAGTAGTGAATATGTATTGAATTTTCTTTGGGAAAAGGTAACACTAATTACGGAACAATTTGAGGAAAACTTAAATTTAAATAAAAAAACAACTCTGATTTAACTTTTTTAAAAGGAAGAAGTCTAATTGTCGCTCGCAGAATCTTATGTAGCCGTGTGGAGAGCTCTTGCTCACATGTATGATACACATGTACTCTATAGTTTGGCTAGTGCTCATACACTGATAAGAGGAGACGACCTGGTCAGGTCGACCAGAGTCATAGGCGGCTCTATTAGAGGTCTCCACGTTTTCTTAAGAAATTGGCTTTCTTCTAGGCAACAGAGACCCTTGTCTTTGGTGGCACACTAAATAGATCATACGTATTGCGCCACATTGTCACAACTACGTGTGAGTCCCTACGTGACCAAATAATGTAAATCGTTCCTTTCATCAGCGATCAACGGTGTTTTTAAGGTTTTAACGGTTACTTGCGTGCGACAACTTGACCGTTATTTTTTTTATTGAATAGTTATACTTAAGCAATATTACAATCATGATGTGTGAGCATATCATTACAAACTCGTCGGCCTTAGCAAAATAATTTATTATCTGTATTTTAAATTGTCATTCTAAATAGTGAAAATCATAACATATATAATTTTGTATCTATAAACACTTTTCGATTATCATTAACAAAAACATTATATTAAATAATACAATAGAAGCATCTTTTCATGACAGCATAAGCGAATGGTACAACACATATTTCTGTACAATTCTATAATATGTTCGTTATTCGAAAAATGCGTCGTAGTAAAGTTAGTGTTGAGTGTATAACTAAAATATTAATGCTTTTTTTTTAGGAAAACTCCTCAGAGACGTATAAATATGTGATCAGTCATTCGTTGTTTGCTGTTAAAACGATTTTTATTATAAATTGACAACCACTTTGTGTACCTACAACTTATTGACACAAAATAATTCAAAAATAACTAAAACATCATAATATTATGCGCTTACACGAAATTCCTTTCACTGTTTTGTGACCCTTGCATGGTCCATTGATATTAAAAATAAATTTGTTCATTTTACAACTCAAAAGTCAATTAAAATTGTTCTTATTATGATGTTTTAATATCCAGAATAAAGCAATACGTATTGTATTATTAAATTAAATGTGTGCATAAAACAAATAAGGTGTTGACGCAATAATATTTTAAAATAATTAAAGGACTATTTTATAATGTGTTCACCCATTAAAATTTCCACGTTTTTTGACATGTCTTAATTTGTTTTTTGAGTAGCATAAAAGGACTATTAATGACTAAATTGGTGTCATCGTGACCGGCACGTATAATATAATATCAACTCTCTGTCACCTTTTAATTTATATGTGACTTATTTATATACAATGATGATACCACTGAATTTATATTTTATATTCGTGTAAAATATTCATTTAATAGTAAATAATAATGATATGATAATACACCGCTTGATTTTACACATAATGTATAAGGTCACATACGATATGTGAATGGAGAAAAAATAATTATGCAATCGCAATAATAATAATTAATAGCGTTTGTATATCTTAAAACTCGTTGTGCGTGTCACTTATTCGTATTTTTTAGTGTTTTGCCTACAAAATATTATGATTTTAGAAATATATGTCCTATACAATCTGATTCACTCGACCATGCTCAATATCATTTATTTCATTTAATAATTTATTTATCCAAGTTTTGAATATTTTAAATTTTTAGTAAACTTTGTTTCAAAATATCAAAATTGTTTACACTTTTAAAGGAATGTTCTTTGGTGATACAATGTTTTTTTTTCAAATGAGAACTTACCATTTTTTAATGTAAATAATTATTCAGTGATTAATTTTTCTGAAAATCTCGATGTATAGAAATGAGCAGTAATTTAATTTTGTGCACTGAGGATAACAGGCTCGTAATATTAGGTTTGGAAAATATTCGACCTTAAACGCAGATTTTGATTCCTTCTCTCTCACGCGTAACTACATATATCATAATGTTGCATGATCGTGTGTGCGCGCAAAACAAATAAATCATTGAGTACAGTGGTATAATATAATTTTATTGCATCACACGGTTTTCGTATTATAATATTATATGATGCATATATACGGATTACGGATATTTCAGTCGATAAACACGACCATCTGCAAACGTTTTGCCATCTATGTAATGATTGATGTATGGGTTGGAGCTTCCTAACCATGTGTGTATGTATATGGCCGATATATCGTTGGATTTGCCACGAACGTTTTGGGGGTGCATAAAAACTGCATGCCGCACACGCATAAATTAACCTAAACACCCCTCTCGCCGATGACGTGGATTTCGGGTTTAACTGCTTTTTAGTGTAGTGCTCATAACATTATTATAATTATTATTGTGATGCCGAGCCACTGCAAATGGTGAACGTTTCTCATGCTTTCAATTAGTATATATACCTTAGCGTGGTAGAACGGACGAGTGGGAGGAGAGGGAGGATAATATAATGTATCGCGTCATAATATCATTATTATTATTATTATTGTTATGCGTATGCGCGACGATTGGTACGCAGCGGGTATATCATTGTCATCCACGCATTAAAATTGCATATACGAGACGCCGCGTTACACAAATCATCACAATAATAATTTCAATCGTGTATAATATTGTGTTACATACATATAATAATAATACAATTAAAATATGCGAATAAATTATGGTTATGCGTCATTGAACAGTGACGTACTTTCTTATCAAATCTTCGTATCGTCACCGGTAGTATATTATAACACGGATATGACGATTGTCTATCTTACGATTAAAAACCGTTTTTGTTCACACATTGTAAATCGTAACGTTCCCAATGTCAATAATAATATTGAATGAATTACATCACTTTGAAGTTTAAATGATATATCACGATTTAAATACTTTACAATTATTTATTAATTAAACTCAAAAACCATTATTGTTTTAAGAATATTTTATAAAACAATAAAACGATCTAGGAGCCTGGCGCAAAAGTCTGGTTTACATACATTTTGTGTATTCAAATTTAAAATGGTTGCCATTCCAGGTCTTTTATATGATTGATCCGAAAAAACTTATGACGTAGTATAAATGGCAAATCCAGGGTTTAATTCTTGAAGGAGTGGAGCTTCTAAAAAAACACTACCTACTGAATAAAAAAAAACTTGTTGAAAAATAAGGCACACAACATTTGCTTAAACATCTTACACATAGTGTACTGTATTCTATAGATAACGTACAACTTTGCTTTATCCCGGAACCCTGTTCCTGCAACTGCAATATATGTACCATCTAATTATGATAACCAATATCTTAAATTTTTCAAAAACTACAAAAAATTTTTACAAAGACATCCGGAAATCACCATAAATAATTAAACCTTGCATTAGGTATACATTTTTATAACAATATTCCAATGACGTATTATGCAGTATAATAAATTATGTTATACAAAAATATTTATTAATTTATTAATCATATGATATTACGGGTGAAACCATCCAATATTACAAAAAGTAGATTTATTTTTAATTAACAGTAGTAAGATGTATATAAAATAATAATATGAATGTTAAAATAAAAAAAAACAATACCTAACAATAAAAAGCAGTTGGTAAAAAATAAAATGAATGATCCTCGTTGAAAAGTTTTGATAAATTAATGTTAGGGAAATAGATATACTTTATTACACATGGATAAATAAATACAAAAAGAGCGGTTTTTCTAGTGGTGCGTATTGAAACATTAAAGCTGACTTCAACTAACCAGGAAGATACATATTAAGCCATAGCATTAGTAGTTGCTAAATACTTATGACGATGAAGTCCAACGATGTTTACTTCTTCATTAGTATAATAATATTTTACTACACGTTTTGACAATACTACTTTACATAAATATTTAAAAACAAATCACAAATATTAATTTATTAGATTACTCAGTTTATTTATTTTCTCAGGTTTAAAACTAATGATGACTATAGCGTATGACGTTTTGTGGTAGACATAGTGTGAGCCTATATCGGGTGATATTCTTTTCTACTCTGTTTATCTGTACGGTTGTTGTGGTCATGATTTAGTGTGTGAGTTTTTTTAAATTTTCTTCGATCCAATCAACTGGATGATATTTAGGTAACCTGCAGATAGATAATTTATTTCTAGTACGGGACAAACGTGTTAAGTCAGGAGCAGTCGGATTCATCATATTGATGTATAGTTGAACTTAATCAAAAGTGAATATTTGAATATACAAGGTTAAGAGGTTTGGTTTGTGGTTTATCAACTATTATCAAAGATTTTTTTATATTATAATACATTTATATACGTAGATAATACTCTCTAGGTTAAATATTTTTATCTTTCTTGGAATATATTATTTTTTCAGATTAGAGTTTTTCGTTAAAAATATATGTACCGATTACCGTGCCGTGAAATATTATTAAATTATACATACACGTATGCTTTTATTTTGTTTTAAAAAAAAGTGTTACATTACTCTATGTGAGTCTAAATGGTTTTTTTATTCTCGTGTATTTTAAGCTTCAGTGACATCTAGATATCTACCCCGTTTCGTGAATATATCCACAGGGAATTCGGCGCCTTCGAGCTGTACACATTTACTTTTCGTGTCTTTTATGAGAAACCTAAAGAAGTTTACTTTACAAAGTGATTGTTCACTTTATAGGTACATGAAATAATATATTTAAAAGAAAGTTGGTCGTTTTTTCGAATTCTAGTTTTATATTTTAGATTCTGAGTGAAAGATCAACGTATTTACAATGATGTGTGTATTTTGTGTGTGTCTAACGTTACCTTTAGGAGCAATAAAAATGTTTCAATTTTCAATTTTAAGAATGGTTTCTAGTAGTAAATTATACTTAGTTGACTCTTTATGTGAGTGTGAGTGTGTGAATATGTTTGTGTGGGTGGGTTTAAAAGTAAAAGATTCTCAATAATTTAGAAAAAAATGGAAGTTTTTACTCAAGACCAGTTTACTACCTACAAAAAAAATTTGTTTTATTAAATATTATAATTTAAAATGCGCAATAAATACTCGATATGCATTTGTTGAAAAATATTACTAGTAAGGTTTTAAAATATTTTATCAGTATATGTCATATTATTATTTATTATGGAGCAGAATGAATTTTCCAGATTTTATATACTTGATATACCTGTATTTTTCTTGACAAGCAATTTAACATACAAATAAGCACGAGCTACAACAGTAAACGCGTGTACAATAGACCAAATAATATACATACATGACATAATGTATAATATTATTGTGCACTGTGTTGATAGGTATTTTTTTAAGTCGTTATGTCTAATAATAATAATATTTTTTATTTTTATGTTCACTCTCGTGCGGATTTATTATGTTTTTTATTTCTATACAAATAATACTACATAAGAGAGGTCGGGCAATAATAATAACACGTGTAGGAAAATATAATTAATTTTATATTTATATTCAAAAATTTTATGGTATCATTTTATTATTACTCTTTTGTTGCTTATGTTTTATTATTTCCTGCGTATATTATAAGCATTCATACAGAATAATTTCAATCAAACTCCTTTAAAATATATTTAAAAATATATTTTTAAATTAAATATAATTAAAATGTATATAATACTATAGCAGCTAAAAAAAAAATAATTAAATTTAAAATGTAAATATTGAGAAAATCATTTATATATGTATTTCCTCGATTGTTATAAAAATATACTTTTCAAGAAATATTTAAAATATGTTCTTTGTTATAGGTATTATTATTATTTTTTATTTTTTTTTTTTTTTACTCATGAGTAAAATATTGATTGAATTTAACTATATTTAACAAATTTATACCATTAATTTTATTCTTTTAAAATAAGTGCCTCAAAATTATTATTGGAAAAATATAAATGTCATTATTTTATAGTCATAATTGTTATAAATAATTTATAAAAGCCCACACTTTTATTAATTATTTGTCAAAAAATTAACTACTGCATCAATTTGAAATAAGTATTCATGGTGTATTCGAAATTGTATAATTTTCAACAAAGTTCCGAGAACGCGTTTTTAGGTTTTATAATTTTAAATAATGTTATTTTTTTTTTTATTTATTTATTATACTTATCACAAAATCATAAAAGTACCTGAAAATTTATTTAATTTTTTTTTTTTTTTTTTTTATTCTAATTATTCTTTTTTTTTTTTTTTTTTTTTTTTTTATAGCTATAAGATACGGTTCTTCATAATTATTAATTTTAAAATTAATTTAATATCGTTTTATGGATTTAAAAATATTTAATTAAAACATCGTAAATAGAAATATGTCAGTAATAATAGTTATACTTTTAATAATTACGATTGTGTAAAAAACTGTTTAAAATAATTAAATAATTGTGATGTTAGAAACTCCTTGAAAGTAATTTACACTTTATTAATTTAAAAAAAAATAAAAATAAACAAAGTATCCTACAAAACACTGTTTAAGTTTAAAACATTAAAATCGAATCTAAATGTATTAATTTTTTAACTATACAACGCAGTGTAGTACTTTATCATACACATGTTTATAGAACAAGCAAAAAATAAACTCGTAAAAAAATGTCTTATTTTAATGAAGTAATTTTTATATTCGTATGACAATCCTACAGCAATTTATGAGGGGGGCAGAATACATCATATTCGCTCGAACTAAAATCACGTGTAAAAGCTTAAAAACCAGCAACGGACGTCCAAATTGTATTACACTTAGTAATATGTATATCATGTTGTTTTAAATTAATCACGCTTTGACGGACATTCTCGTTAATCTTAGGTAATAATTACGCGTGATAATTGAGAAACGAAGAAAACTAAGTGTGTGAGATAGAGAGATAAATAATGAAAGTGAAACAGCAATAGTTCTATAGTTTGAATGAGTTGTGCCGAGGAAAGTCAGGAGAAGAAAGTTATCGATATATCTTTTAAAATCGTGTCAGTGGCGCATTTAGTAGTTTCGCGTAGTTCCATGATGTAAGTGACAAATTATTTCAAACTATTCAAGTGGGTGTTTCGTCGAGTCACATGAAAGAGTAGAAAAAAGCGATGATTAACACTACTACAATTTTATTACTATCGTGTGTATACGGTCTTACAGTTAGATTGTAATCCAGTCGGAATGGGTTATAAAAATCAGTTGGAGTACGATCAATTATTAGATAATTGTTGTTATACGGAAAAGTTTTAGGTAACAATTCGATTTGGACAGATCAAGCGCATGTATTTCATTACATGAAATTGGGGATTAATAGGGGTCAGTAAGTTTGATGACGAGTTTGCGTATGTGTGTGTGTGTGTGTGTGTGTGTGGAAAATAGTCAAAGAAGTTTCTCTTTAATCAAATCCTATATAAATATATATGTCAATAGGGACTTTTTAAAAACGAAAAATCTAAAATAAAAACAACTATCGAGAGCTACTTTTATGTATATAATAATAAACCACGAGTCTTCCGCAAGAGGCGTGAAGACGAGGTCCGCATGATTGTCGGAGTGTACAAAAAAAGCCTCGCGGCGAATATTTTAACAGACCGTAAACGAGTCGCTCATGCGAGTATTTGCTGCCATATTTACTTCGCACTTAAACTAAAGACCGTGAACAATATTTAACGTTTTATTTCCTCCGTTTTCACGTCCAACGTTTCTGTATCAATCGTTTTGACAAAAATATCAATTGTTAAATTATTGTTTGGAATTTTGGATAAACGAATACATATGAATGTATCATGAAAATTGCATGAAAACTAAGATGTTTACAATAATTAAATAACAAATAAAATAATTACATTTGAAGGTTTAATTATACTCGTAGATTTGTTTTAAATACAGAACAAAAACTTTAGCAAACTAAAAACTGCCATAGCTTTATTCCAAAAGTCTTAAATTTATATCATACTTTATAAACGTATACCGTACTTAAAGGCACGTGGCAACAAAATTAATGATTCATTAGTTTATTTCATGGATATAAAAAGTGAACATTAATTTTGCCAATTGTTTATGTGTCTTTTGGATACACTAACAAATTAACAACAACTTTATTTTTGAATATAATTTAGATTCTCATTGGAGCGATGAATGAATTTGTGTTTGATATTACAATTTTGTATGTTAAGATATATCCACTACGTGACGTTGACGCATTGTATTTCTCTATTGTATCCTGTATAGTGAGTGATTCATTTTACAATAAATACTTATTATTCAAAAAATTATAAATATTTCCAAAACGTTAAAACTATTGAAGAAATAGAAATTAAATATTTCCTTTGAAATAATACGTTTCAAATATGATTGTTAACTTTCGTTTGTTGGACAAAAAACTAAAAAGATCAATCGAATGGGTCGTAATGGAATCATAAATACTTTAATATGTAGTGTTTAATGTAAAGAATCCTTGAAACTTGGTTTTAAAGCAAGATCACTGATCAGGTAATAATAAATGATCCATACGTAAGCATTATTGTATATTACAGTGAGCTAAAATCAAAATAATAAATCAATATATCGTATGAACATACATTGTGCCATGTACGCTTATTGTTATTAAGCTGATATTACCGGACAACGATCGAACTCGACCGTTTTAAACTCTACTACATAACACAATACCTTTAATTATGTTCTAATTAACATCAGTGTTATTTGGACAGATTTGAATAAAACCATTGCTTATAAAACATAAACATGAAGATTTCATTTTATTTGTGGACAAATATTATTATTCCCTTTATCGTCACAATATTATAGTATTAATTTAGAACTTCAGAAAATCCTTTATTTTATTGTATAATCTTGACTTAATATTATTTAGGTAATATGTGATACTTTTCTGTATATTAAACTCCACATAATATACTTCATTTTTAAATAGCGCGGATATCACGAGGAACACGATTTTCGTATACTAAATTCGATAGAATCATCTGTTGTATCATCAATTTTTTCGAAGTTATCTATCAATGAAGGACAATTACTGTTAAATAATACCGTGTCAAAGTTTTCGTACACATTCTTATAAGATTCTTTATTGTGTATGGAATACATAAGAAAATCTTTTATTTGTATGTTCGAAATGTTTTGTTATAATAACAGTCGGTAAGGTCGATTATTTTATTACCAATTTAAAACATGAGCATACTAGTTTTGAAAGTTGTATATAAGCAGCACGTCGTGATGTAATATATTAAACGTCAATTTTTTATACTCAGCTGATGGAATTTTGTTGAAATACTACGCATGAGATGTAACTCTGTTTAATCTGGCTATTTAATTTAGTACAGTTTATTTAATTTTAATTACTGTAGTATTTATTAATTTTTTATATCGAGTAACTCGTTAATGTTCATTAGCCTGTTATGAAAATATAAATTACGTATTAAGTATAAAAAACCAATATTATTTAAAGTCGAAATTAGAATCGTATGAAAACTATATAATTTATATGTATCAGTGTTAAAATTATTTTGTGCCATATGTTCAGCTGATATAAATACTCAAATATTAGTAAATATTTTGTAATTTCTTTAAACATAATTTACCAAACCTAGTTTAATAATAATATAGACATTTTATTAACGAACGTTTTATTCTAAATTCGTATATACTACACAGACTCGGACGACATGGATGTTATGTATACAGGGCAACCGACTATCCATAATAATATTTCATTGGCATTTTTCACATCCCCGCAACCCCTACGCATATTTTATGCACTTTCATTCAGTTATCCCAAATTTACATTGCTGCTTACGACTCTCCATCTATTTATGATGGTACAAGCATATAGTCTTAAATTATTCTCTACTCTTCCAAAATCTTTACCATTCTATCGCTTTTTACTGTAAATAGGTAATTATATACTTAATATTTTAAAATACTATTCATTTATTAAAGGATTTACTTTGATTTTTACCTACATAGACCCTATATACATGCCTCGAATAATACTTTACTTTTTAAACTCTAATGTTTGACAAAACTGAAATTCAACACAATTTGAATGTGTCAAAACTGCTTAACTGCGTTATAAGTTATAACGTTATACACTTTTATATTTTTTGTTTAAGTAGGATAAAATATACAGAGGAAATGATACTTTTTTGTCTCATAAACGACGAATCATTAAAAACTTTGTTTATTGCGTACTTTTAAAAATGTTAAAGTGTTCATGTACACAAACATTATGAACAAAATCTCCGGATGAAATAAATAAAAAAAATACCAATTACGCCGACATTATAAAACCATTAAGAAACGATAACCATCATATTCCGTACATAATATTAATAAAACCGCGAAATAAAAAACTATTTGTTGTATTTTTTTAGTTATGAATAAAATATATTTCGCGACACAAAATCGGCAAACCACAATGCATTATAATACTTAATGAGTTATGTATATTAATTTCAAGTTGTATTATTATCCAAAAACATATTCTATAAAAACTCGACAAAGTCCGTTCGAGTATTTTACCTACAATGTGGGTTTTAGATTCATTTCTTTTTTCATGCATGAAATTAATAAAATGTAACAGGTAAAGTTATAATAGGTAGGTAAAAATTAAATCGACTACGCACTGTATGTTTCCATCGAAACATTATAACATCATCATTGTAGAAAAAGTATCAACGTAGATTTGATTGATACAGGACATGGTCCCGCCACAATGTTTGTTATTTCTAGGAAAAGTTGATGATGAACACGGTATTTCCAGTGCTGTTATATAATATAGTTACTCATAATTTTATAAATTTATCTTCATAATATATTATTATAACATACGATATTCCATTTATTTAAAATCCCAAGTCTAGAGGCTGTATAGTTTATGCGTATGTCGAGGACAGTTATCGCCAGCGGTAAATTTAGGGTACTATTCTCATAGCTTGCATTGAAATAGAAATATTTTAAAGAAGCTAACGTTACAACATAGATAATGGTTTTAAATTTAAATTTGATATAAAGTCAAAGTATAATTAGTCCTGCTAAACTTGAATTACGTTTGCGCTATATTTGACGTGGGTTAGAGTGAGAAACCAAATAATGTGCTGACATACTATTAAAATGATTACATTATAATTAAAGCCAAAGAATTAAACGAAAAAGCAAATTACCACTTCTTAAACAACTCTACATATTTTACATGGTATAAACGTCTTTTATCGCGTCGTCAGCAAAACACGCGTACAATAATAATTATTATTAAATATACAGAAACACCCCTTCAATAAAATAGTAAAAAAACTCACTCCACGTAGCGAGTCCATTGAATACTAATACGCATAATGATTACTGAAGATAAAAAAGTACAAATACATCTATATACTATTCGTACATATTTTGAATGGTTAATTTTCACAGAATGATTTTAAAAATCCGTTAGAAAAAGTTACATGGTTACTGGTCGGTAGCGACATTGTATTCAACGCAAAATTAAGATGATAATAATAATAATAATGCTCGACTTGGTAATAGTGACGACGTCGTACAAAATGTCTTGAAAAAAATCAACGAACAGGTTGATGCGTCGTGAGTTTCATACATAATACGAGTAGTAAAAAAGATTTATTTAAATGTAATTTTAAGGTACCCATAGACAGAATTAAGAACTAATGTTATTTTCTTCTTTAAGCAGACATGCATTTATTACATTCTCACTGTTTATAGCACTTTTTTCATTTGTCATTTTTTGTACCACACACATTTAAGTATAGAGCACAAACACGTTTCCCTTTTTCATTTTAATAAAACTAACATTTTTATTTGTTGCAATAACACGACCATCTTAACCATAAGCTTATAATTGCAGTTAAATATTACTGTTACAACCGTCTAAAATACCTGCAAAGCCTATTAAATAATTTTTAATTTTATCGAAAAAAAAAATGTTAACAGATTATGATATACTGTCGATCAAAATAATGTAAATACTGTCGAAAATTACAAACGCTATACACTTTATATAATTTCGTGTTACTCACAACGAATTTCTAATCATACAAATTGTGATGTGTAATGCACAAAAATAAGCTCTGGTATAGCTGTACATACCAATAATTAATAGTTAATAACACACTCAGTCAGTCAATTAATTAAAGACAAATTTTCGGATAGTTAAAACATATATTTTTTTTTTTAATCCTGACTTTTATAATTATCTACTGAAAACTATATATTTTCCGTTACAAAACGTTTGTAAACAAAATCTCTCGATAGTCATGACTAATTGTTGTCTTTGTATAGTAAATATAAACGATACGATAGTAGGGCGACGAGAAAATTAAATTTAATCTCTTTAATGCGTATTTTATGGAGAATTATCGGAAAAAAACTTTTCCCAAAATATATTAATAATTTTTTTAATGTATTAAAGTACTATAAAATAACATTACGAGAGCTTTCAATGCAACGAGTGACAGATTTGTCACGTTAGAAATTCAAAATTTCTATAGTAGGTAGGTACTATGTATTATGCTAAAAGCTAACATACTTCTTAAGTGTTTTTTATAGTTGGTTATCAAATAGTTTTATTTAAAAAAGTATTTTCGTAATAACAGCTTCAAATCTTGAGTGGTGTAGCAAACTGATTTTTGACAACGATATTATTTATTTTTTGTATCTTAGTTGATATATTATTCATAAATCGTAGATGTAGGTGTAAAGCTGTACAAATGACAACCAACCCTGTAGTTTTTATTATATAAACATCAAATATAGCGATTAATCACTAGAGGTAAATTACTTTCAAATAAGTGCCAAAAAATTATTTTGTTTACCTACCAGCCAAATAGGTTAAATTTGAAAATTATCACACCACGCGTAATACAACTGATAACTGACTTAGCAATGTGGTAGTTAAAATATAATATATATCTTACAGTCAAAATATCATTATATATATATGAATGATTTATTCAAATTATAAAATATTATTAAAAAATGTATCTATGAAATAACAGTTTCGTTTTTTGGCGGGCACTCTTCAATCCTATAAAATCACCGTAAATAGTTTTTGGAAAAAAAAATAATAGAAAGCAATATCCGGCAAATCTCGGTTCGTGTACATTGTAAATCGCAGTTCTTTCTTGGCAGCCAGATTACTTGGGAAAATTGCATTGAATAAAATTTAATGGTTTTGAAAACATGATTTATACACTAATAATTGAATAAATGAAACATTTCATTTTTAAAACGAAAAAAATTATACTGATTTATAATTTCAAATTTATTATTCAGATGCTTTTGATATAAACTCATATTGTAGAGAACGTGTATGAGTTAAGTGATGAACTAATGATTTACCGTGGGACAGCTAGGTATCTAGCAAATCATCGCATATGAGTAAAATATGATTATAAAATGTTTACTATAAAGCGTTATTGTTCATTTAATTTTTTTGTTGTAAAAATAATTTTGTTACCTAGGTAATAAGTATATTTTAATTTTTCTAAACGAAAAATACAATGACATTCTTAAAAATTTATAGCGTGTAAATAAAAATGCGCATAACTTAAATCAAAAGCTTTTACAACAAGCCTTGCATTACCTAGAAAGTTTTTATTACATTATCAAACTGTTAGAAATTTGTCACACATTACGTCTTTATTTTCCACGCAACGTAATTAATATCGTTTTGAATAATTTCTTGGTCCAAAACTAATATCTAATATAAAATATTATCTTGAAAAAACTTCTTTTTTTATTATTGTAAAGTTGTTTTTTTATTATGTATTATAACATATACTTGGTATTTACGAGTAAATATCGCAATAGCTTTTATGTATATAATATTTTCAACTAACATAAAAAATTTCCCATTTTTTTTAATCAATTTATTTATTATGTCAATAAAATACCGAAAATATAAATGTATATTGTTAGCATATTACTTATAACGTAACGTGCTGTGTGTTCTAAAGTTTTTCTTTGGAAAATTGAAAACTTGGGTATTTACATTTTATTTTTTTTTTTTTTAATTTAACATTTATTCTTTTATAATAAAGAGTTTTAATATTGTTATTAATATTTTATTGAAAAAGTTTGTAAGTTAACAAAAATATTTAATATATTTAACATTGTCTTTCAAATACCTGTTTTTTTTAGCTTTCAACAAATAGACCACAAATTAATGATAATAATATAATTTCTTGTAAATATGATAATATCATCATTATACTATTTATACCATCATAATTCATATTTACTACTGTTTCATATAATATTAACTTTAAATGTTAATAGAACTATTATACGATATTACTGTTTCTTGCAAATTATTAACAATTTATAATTGATAATTATAACACTGATTTATTTCATAAAATATTTACTAATTTACATTGATTGGTTTTAATAATTAAACTTAACATAAAATACAATTTTTTTTATTATTTTTTTTTTTTTTTTTTTTAAGAATATTTAAAACTTAAGCCTATTTAATATATAAATAATATAATATATTAATACCAAACTATTAAACTATTAACGGTTCAAAGATAGCATTGTTTAAAATTTCGTATTTTTATACGATCAAAAATTGTATATTTTATAGTATTAAAACAATAATCACAAGTATTTATTTTTTTTTATTTTTTTTACTAGTGAGTTTTTAAAAACAATATACGTATCATTGAATACATTCATATGGATTGATCCATACATCCAACCCGTGATTACTTCGTTGATAATTAGTTATTGGATTTTTTACTCGTAATAATATTTAAAAAAAATTCTTAAGTATCAATCAAACGCATTTTTTAAATTAATATTTACTATTATATTATGTAGCTACACCATAAGTAATTATCGTCACGCTATAGTACACTCAAATACTAAACATACTATTTTTGATTTAATATAGCATTTAACATTTTTAATGTTTCTATTTAGTAAATATATAATAATTTTAAAATAAATTAATAATTTTACGCGCATTTATTGTATTTTATTTAATGTGTTATAAATTATAATGGAACACGTATTGAAAAATAATTGTTAATACCTAAAGTTTATTATTACTTAACTCTTCGTTTATAATACATAAATAAATATATCCTAGCTGAGTAGATGGCACTTAAAAAGCGAAATAAAATATTAAATTTATTTTAACCTATACTACCTTGAACTTTGAAATTTAAAACGAACACCCCACAATTTATTTCTGTAGTACATGTTCATTTTGTTTCATCTTGTGTCTAGTTGTTTTAGTTTTCTATAAGATATATTGTTTTAATTTAAAATAAATTGGAATTTTTAACCTAAATTGTATACTTTTGTTGAACTGTAACAAGAAAAGTTCTTAAGTTTAAGAATACAAAATTCGTCTATTACATATGTATTATTCATTTTCATAACATATTATTATGGTTAAGAGTTACTAATTTTTCTTTCTTTTTTTCTTTATAAATTTTGCGAAAGTTTTAGACTAAAAATCTAGTTGAAATCTAAAATTTATAATAATGTTCAATTATTTAAACACTATTTAATGGCATGAATTCACAATTTAAAAAATTAACGAGTTATTTGTTTAATTATTAAGTTTAGAAAAACAAAAACCGAAAGTGGTTTCAATCATTTTTAATAACAGTATACGATTATACCATTATAACACAAGAAAGTTTATTTTATTTTAAAATATAAATTAAAATTTTTTAATGGAAATTTAATGCATACCTGTTAATAGGTTAGTATTCCTCCACATTTATTATATTTTAATGATATGGTTTTGTTATTAAACATTTTGAGCCTAATTTTACCACGCTTTGTTTTAAACTTTCATTTTTTCAGATATTTGTTATTATTATTTTTCCTCTCAATAATTTATATGATAAATGAATATAATTATATTTTTTTGAACTTTAAATGACTGTCATAACAAATAGTACTTTTTTTCTCGATTGTCTTATGGAAATTTTAATTTTAATGTTTTTTTTTTTTTTTTTGCTGGTTTTTTTTTAAATTTATTGTTTAATTTTTTTTTAACAAAAAAACGTTGAAACAGTGTACACATTTCAAACATAACAGTATACATCGTTTTTGATTTCGCACGGTTTATTTTCTCGGCATGCTATTCTTCTAACGTTAATTGTACAATGACAAGTGTGTGGCTTTTAGAAACCATAAATGCCATGCTCAAAACAGAGAAAATTATAAACGGCTATGCGTGTTGTAATGGATCCGTGTGGTTTGGAAAAGTGAGCGTTTTCGTTTCGACCATTTGTACGTTTGCTTTTTGCGGAAACGGTCGGTTATGTAACTGGGAGTAAGTCAACGCGTGAGTACTGTAAACCTGAATAAATGGTCAGCCGAGGTTTATTTATCATGGTTTTGAACACCTCTTACACTCATCCCCAGTGCAAAACATTTTATGCCAGAGATGATACCCTAGTCGTTAGTGCCCCCCGTATTCGAAACAATTATCTCGGGCCACAAACAAAAAAAGAAAACCCCGCAGGCCGCAGATTTTGGTTACATTGTAAACGGTTGCGCATTAACACACATAGATGACATGTTATTTTTTTTAAATCAATTATTATTATATATGTACATTAGAAATTTTAAAACATTACAGTGGAAATGGTCTTATGATTTCGAATTTTTAAATGAATACATTTTATTTAAATTTTCAAAGTATTATTATTATTTAAAGCTATTATAATCATCATATTTTTATTTACGAATAATTTATGATACATAATATTAATTAATAATAAAAGTATTCATTGCAGTTTCATAGATAACTATTTGTGTAATGCATAAAAAAAAAATTTTCACACACTTAATAATTTATTATTAAACTTTATATATTAAAAATAATAATCTTGTCAGTTTTTAATAATTCCAGTTATCACAATAAAACTCGAAAATCAAAAATATTTCAAAAGTAAAATAATCAAAATGTTTTAAACACATTAATGAATTGTAAAAAATAAAAATGAATTACTTATGTTTGTCGAAATAATAAGTTTAATAGTTTCATAAAGTGATTTAAAAATGTAAATGAAGTGATTTTAATTGTATTTTTACCTATTAATGAAATAAATGATAAAAACAAATTGAAAATAATGGTATATGTCAAAGCATATTTTATTTACGGATAGTACATTTTCAAATGTGTCCATATTGACACATTGTTTAAACGAAACATTTTAAGTTGCATGGAATACTTTGAATCGTGTTTAAAAGTAGTATAGTAACATTAATATGTAACATTTTGTTACATACAAATAAGTTGAATAATATAAGATCAGCTTATAAACTAATAAAATTAAAACAAACTATTGAAGTCGACACTCGCTCATATATTTTCTTTACAATTTAAAACTTGATTCTTCCAGGAAACAATATGCTTTTGAATAGTTCATAAAATACCAAGTTTTGAAATTTAATTCAAAGACCGGTTTACAAAGCGATGTTTAAATGATTCAAATAACGTAAAATAGTAGTTATAATATGGTATATACATACTACATATTATACTAAAATAGAGACATTACTGACAATCTAACATTTTATTCAATTGACTTTTTCATTTGAATATCGTACAAATCTTTGTGCAGTATATGACGTTTTCGATCAGACATTTCTTGTTAACATTTTAAAACTTTAATTTTTCATTCGTAACACAATCAAATTGAAAAATGTTTGATTTTAACAAAAAGTTATAATAATTTGTGTGTTTATAATTATATGTTTGATTAAGTTTTATTAACTCTGTTCAAATAACTATTCAATATATTTGAAAAAATTAAACAATTAATCTGATTAAAATATTACTACTTGTATTCATACAAAAAGAAGTTTATATATTTTCTTAGTATTAATCAATAATGTATTCAATATATTATAATGACATCAGTAAAATATAATATTCTTTACATTTTGAGTGAAACAACTATAAACATAAAATCAGTCAAGTCATGTATAGCGGCAATAAATTATTTTTAATAGCTAGTAATCGTGAAACGTTAAATGACATAAGATAAACATTTATTGTTTTATAATATGTCACACTAAAATATACAGTACATTTTTTATGAATTGTGTTTAAATTATTCACTTAATATTTAAAATTCCATAAATGTTTAATTTCAAAAGATTAAAAAATGTTACATTTTGCATTGTTCAATATAATACAATCATCATAAATAGTCTTAAAATCAATTTTTGGAATTGGAATATTTTTTTTCTTTTATTATCTGCATTCTTACGAAAATATTTTTAAATAAATAATACAAATAAAAAATCAGCTTTTAATTGTTTTAATTGTAAGTATAAATTTTTATTAATTAACTAATAATATGTATAAAGCAGATATATTGAAAATAATAATGAAAATAATTATTTGTTTTACTTTGAAATGGGCTTGAATAAAACAGTTAAATGTTATTTTAGAATTTTTAAAAGCAATTTATTATAATATTTAATATTCATAGTTAAAATAAATGGTACTAAAAATTCATTCTTTACATTGAAAATGTTATTTTAATTGTATTATTTAGGTTTTGAGTAAAATTATAGCGAAAAATTCCAAAAAATAAAAAAATACAATTAAATTTGAATAGAATAAAATGTATATGTTACGGTAAATGATGTTATATCAGAAATTAACGTTATTCACCGGTTATTAACGTTATTTACCTACGAATGTGGGAATTATCGTTATTTTCTAGTGAATAACGTTAATAACCGTATGATTTGGGAAATTTTGATCTGATTATAAAATAAGAGAGGTTATTGCGGAAGATTTAAAAAAATAACCAAAGAACCAATCATCAAAGAAGACAAAATCGGAAATTAAATCATAGAAATCGCAGAAAAAAATTCGGAACTTGGTACTTAAATATTTTTTAATTATTTAACGATAAATTTCCGAATTTTAAATATAACAAAAATAAAACTAAAATATAAATATTTGAATATTATTTTAAATATTTTTTTGATGATTGTCAAGAAAATATTTGTATTGCATGTAAAAATTCAAAAAAAAATTTAGAAAAACAAGGAGAGGAAATGATGAAATTTTCTAAAGAAAAGTTTCCTCAGCTTGAAATAAGCTTAACTGTATGTGTATTTATACCAAACGTTGATAGAGCTCGTGATTCTATGCAAAATATACTATTAGTTGTCACTCAAGTTGAACATGATTTATACAAACTCTGTAAGTTAATTCTTAATGAAAAAATATACTATTAAAATTAAAATTTGTTTTATTATTTTATAAATACGGAATATAGTTTTCTTAAATATTATTTCACATGCCAAAAATAGCTGTTTGCAAATAAAATCTATTAGACATGGACAATGTGATAAAATTAGCAGATGGTAGACAGTTGACACTGAGGGAAGTAGCTAGTAATAATTCGGTTGCGAGCCCTCGAAGGTACCAGCGTTGTCATTGCAAGACTAGTTGTAATAATAATAAGCATTGTGCTTACCTTGGGGCTGAAAAATTATGTTATATTAAATGTCATGGGAGTAAAACTTGTAAAAATAAATAAAAAATAATAATGCATTTATTCTATTTTTAAAAATATCTGAGTACTTACATAATTTTTCAAATTGTAGTATTTGAGATTCATGCGCTTATCTGATTTATAACATCAATTACCTGTGTATTTGGTCATTAACGTGATTATCCAGTTTATAACGATAATTACCTGTATATTTGGTAAATAACGTTAATAACCGGTGAATAACGTTAATTTCCATTTAACATCATTTACCGTAACATATATATAAAACAATAGGTAATATGTTATGCATACATTTGAACTTTTAACTAGGTATTGCGAATTAAATTTTTATTTAATAAAATTACTATAGAATACAAGTTATGTAAGTTCTAAAATATTCTTGAAATAAAAAACAATAATGTAATTTCTGAATAGGTATTGTTTAATTAGTAAAATTAACCCGTAGTGTAAATCGCTAGGTATGTAAAGGTAATTAATAACTTTATAACATGAACACTAACTATCATTTATCAAGTAAATTATTCATTGTTTAATTCACTTTTGTATGAAATGTTTAAGTTCAAACATTTCGAGGTTCTAGAAATATGATTATAAATACCAATTATTTGTAATTACAATTATTAATTTATCGATATTTTGTAATTACAAGATGTTGTTTTTTTTCAAATTTGGGCATATAACAAGCTAACCCTTTGATATCATCAAATTATTACTTACTTAATTACAAACCTACAAACACTGTGTGTTATTAAACTTGTTCCTATTAAACTTATTGAAATTTTCGTTGGTTATATAGACTAATATTCCAACAGATTAATGAACTACAATTAGTTTATAGAAATAGTGTATTCAAAATGTAATTATGCATTCTGTAAAATATAATATAGGATTAGCTATAGGTACGTCAAAATAATGAAGCGTATTGATAATTATTATTACAATAATTAGGCATCTATCGAAGTAACAATAATTGATTTTCTTAATTGCTTTAATCCAATCAATTCATGCTGTTAACTTATATTCATAATTCTTGGTGACTAATATAATATATATTATGTATATCCCAGAATACTAACATACAATAATATACATTATTATAATTTAAAATATCAATATTTTCATTGCAATAGATTCATATCCATATAGCATATGAAAATAATTAATGTAATTATTACAATGTATTAATTATTAAAAGACACTATTCAACCAAATAGATAATACAAATGATCAATAAACATAAATTTGTTTTTATTTTAAAAATTATGTTTGTATGTTTCACTATAATTATTTAATTTAAATTTTGGATATTATTCCGAACACAAATATTTTTTTTTAAATTTTACAAATGTATTTTAAAATGAATTTAAATTTAAATTTAAAAAAAAAAAATGTTACACACCTATAAGCAGCACATCACTATTCTTGTTCAAAAAATTTGTATGTAAAAAATCGTCATTAATGCAAGTAAGCATTAATAAAACATAAATAAATTAAAATCCGAGGTTATACACAAAAATAAAATCTTAGCACAAAATATATTAATATTTCGGTAATTATTTTAACATTTCATTACGACTTTATAAAATGTATCCATAAAAATCTGATGTTTAAGCGAAATTGTTTTTTGTCTCAACCACCTAAAACTATTTGTTTTAAATGTAATTAAGTATGTTTTACTTTATTATTATAATACAAATATATAAAATTTCGCTTAATCAAAAATTATTTTTTGTATTAATTTATAGGAAAAATATTTGTATTTATTATGTATCAATCATTTGAATAAAATATGTTGGTAAATTGTAAAACGTAGAATTCCGTACTAATACTGCTGTAATTCTAGTGCACCTGGGTTTGAGCATATAATATTTATTTTATTTATTATTTTTTTATTACTTTTTTTTTTTTTGACATTAAAGTAACGAGTCCAGGTCAGTGGAGTCAGGTGGTACAACCATCTAGTACATAATATATATCTATAAATCATAGTTGATCGTGTTTGGTCATGGACACTCAACTGGTAAAATTGTAGTAAAAGTTTAATCCACTCGTGGCTGATAGGATACAGCAGCATATCCATGAATGTGTTGTGTGTTATCATTAAAATGAATAAAAATAACATATGTCATAATACTATGAAAATTATGAAAAACGGCCAACGGTGTACTTAAATTGAAATTCAGGACGTCGTTCTACGAAAATGCAGTATTATTGCAGAGGAAAAAGGACAAACGTGTCATCTACTCTAATCGGTATAAATATACTTGAAAAGCCATAGCTATAGTGGTAAAAAAAAAAACCTCCATGTGGAGAAATATAAAATATACCTAAGTTGTACGCTTTTATGTTGAAAGAAGATCGTTTCATGTTACTCGTAATTTTCGTTTGGTCTGACTTTCCATAGTAATAATATCTTATTCGTCGGATGGCCGACTCCTTCAAAATTCGTATTTACTGTGTCGTCTCGCATCGGCGAGAACTGACGCCTCATAATTGACAAGGTTAAAAAAAAACTTTTTTGAAAAATAATGTGATTGCGTAAAAATTATTTTTCAGTTTCAACTCCATGAAATGTTTTTAACCAACAACTCTCCAAGTGGCGATTTGGATTATACCGTCATCGGCCATTAATCAAACCCGTTAGGAATATATTTATTTAGGACCGACAGAGGCTAACATGATTAAAATCCGTGACTAATTTGTACGGTAAAAAATAAAATGAAATAAAAAACCGTTCCTATGGAATTTACTTCCGTCCAAAGCGCCATATCGTACCCACGGCGGTGTAATACGCCCTCCTTCTCACCGCCAATCCACCATCCCATCCAAGTATACAATGCATTTCTCTATTTCGCTCGTTTAGCCCTTTTTAAACGGTCCAGTTGGGAATAGCATCACGTACAGTCATACAGGAGGGCTGTATAGTATTAAAGTAGTGCTGATAAAACTCTTCGTACACATCTCATCGTTTCACTGATAAGGGTTGTAAAAAAAAAACGCACATAAATTCAATTTAATTTACTATATATAAATTATATAACTTTTTCTTTTGTTTTATCCTTTGTTGGGGAAAAAAAATTACACAAATACTGCATATTCGTCCGTCATGACTACCAATACCTATACTGTATACCTATATACTTACATTTTATTATGACATTATTTTTAATAATATTATGAATTATAATACATAAAATAGATAAAAATATAGATTATAAAAAAACATATTTTAACATATCGAAAAATATCACTATGTAGATAATCAACTGATTCATGCAAGTTTATACTAGACAATTCATATTGTACGGTGTTTTAATATGATAATCATGTTTTTTTTTTCAATATCAATGAAAAAATTAAATCGACTTGGCAGATTCAATAGTCGATTAGTTGTCATTTACGTGCGGAGCCTTAAATTATAGATACTTTATTATAGCTATGATATGTTATACATTTTTTAAAGAATACTACTTACGGTTTGGAGCCGTTCTATTTTAAATTCGTGCACTGATGATAAAGTTAAACTAATACGCCCGAAACTCGATAAGAATACGTTTACAGTATACACAGAGCATAATAAACGATAAGCCTTGCTTCAGCACACGTTGCTATAATTCACAAGTGAAATCGAAATGAATCTACAATATATCGAAATCGTGATAGCACAAAACAAATAAATATTTGTAGAAAATATTCTAAATTAAAAACGAACGAGACGAACAAAACTGTCGAATAAATGTAACGGTCATAATAATATATATATATATATATATATATATATTGAATAAAATCTGTCATAAATAAATACATATAATAGTCTGTAGTAGTAATAACAACTTAAAATGTATTTAAAATACGAAACTTATAATTTGTTCAGTGGTACCGCTAGTCATAATGATAGACTAAACATAATAGACGAAACATCGAAAATATTCAACACGTTGATGTAGAATTGTAGATTGACTAAAATTGCTTTTAAAGCGATTATTGTAGTTGTATTACGCCTATTGTGAAAATTAAAAACACTAACACAATTAAAGGCTTCTGTTTTCGTGAAATAGTATTTAAACAAAGTGCTACGATAGTCAAAAAGAAAGAGAATATCTATATAAATTTAGAAGTATACTAACGTAACAGATCATTGAAATGAGATTCTTTCAAAAACGTTTTTATCTTTTATCTTTTTAAAAAGTATTTGAACTATAAAATCAAACAACAAGAAATTATTTTAACGCTAACATGTTTTGATTATTTTTCCCTATAATTGTATAATCATAAGTAATAACAACCAACAGTGTTAATGATAGCATTGTGATAATTACGTTTTATGGCCTTTCAGCGAACGTCATAGATATAACCACACTACGTCTGTCCGAGACGGTGATGCGCGGCCACGTGGGAATAAAACGGTAGTTATCCAGTCGACTACGGACGCGACACGTTCCTTTTGATTCATTTTATTTGCTTTTATTGTGAATGTTCTTACGTTTAATAAATATAAAATACTAAGGTCATTCACATATTAATATTTTTTATTTTCCATAAACCTAGTTTGTTTTAACATAAACAGCTTGGAGAGTTATTACTTTTATTTCTAACCTCAACATTCAAACGAATATAATTTTTTCAAAAATATTGACCAAATCTCTGAAATAAACATATAAAATATGTTAGTGAAAAGTAGTTTTCTTGATTAGTATACAAAAAATAATATTTCAAAAGTTTAAAAAGTTGTATATTTTTTTATATGCTTTATGCTTTCAAGTTATATTTGAAGAAGATAAAAATATATTTTATATTTAAGCCCAATATTATTGTTAAAATAATTTTTTTGTAGTTACGGTCACCAAAACTTAAACAGTCTTCGCTCAGAATAGTTTTTTGTCATTTAAAATGAATTATAAATTGTCATTAAATTAAACATTAATAAAATCCATTAATCATTATAGTGATTTACTCAATAACGAGTACAGCAGAGCTATCCTTACTTGTCTACCATTAAAAAAAAAAAATTAATATGTAAATCAATAAAAAATATGAATTTTGTAATTTAATAGGTGAGATACTCCGAACTAAATTTAATTATATCTGTTGAACATTGTAGTTAGTACTGAAAAAGTATGATTATTTCTTGCGTGGAAATCTGGAATTTTAAAATTTATTTTCTTTGAAAACTCTATACAGGATATTTTATCATTAACTTATTTGTGCAACACTACAAAAGCTATATGACTGAGCAGCCATCTAAAAGCCAATGATTCTAAACATAATTCTATGACTTTGATATCCAAAGAGTGCGTTTATTTGACCTATTACAATATTTATTTATTTATTTATTTATTTATTTATTTATTTATTGAAAAACGGGACGTGCCCAATTACATAGAATAGTAAACATAATACTAGGAGAAGGATACATAAATTACAAAACTATAAAAAAAAAAAATAAATGATATTAGATATAGAGCGAACTAACATAATAACTAAGAAAAATGTTACATAAAATACAAGTATAAATATTAAAATATAGAGCGAACAGACAATAATTAGTGCCAAGCACTCAGGAATAGTGGGTCCTCATATTATATTAATATCGATATAATTGTTATTATGTGTGAAATCACCGTTTAATGTTTATTACGAAATGATGTATAATCTTAGTCATGCACAACTAGCATAGGTGACTGGAAGAGGGGGGAAGTAGGAGAAGAAGTTTATATAATTTCTATAAAATATTCTTCAGTAGTGTTAAATAAGTATACAAATATGACGTGCATGCTTGTATTGTCACATGGGAAGGATACGACACTCAAATCTCATAACTTCCGATCATCGAGCGTGGGTGGTACTATTATCATTAATTTCGTTATGTTTTCGGTTTGCAGGCGTGAAGCAGAGCCCGATAAATGCCACACAAAATCAACGTGGGCCTCGTGGCACTGGCCGCTCTGGCGGCGGCCGTACTGGCCGACCCATCGGTTGATCGGCGCGCCAGCATGGGGTTCATGGGCATGCGGGGTAAAAAGGATCGCGACCAAGGTGGTGGCGGTAGTAGGTCTGACGAGACTTCCACCGCAGTCGATCTGGACAAACGAGCCATGGTGTTCCGACGCCCCATGTTCGACGGTGGAAGCAGGCCCGGGATGTACGGTTTGGCGGAGGGCTTCAAGCGGGCCAGTATGGGTTTCATGGGCATGCGTGGCAAAAAGGATTACTACAGCAACAACAAGGGTTCCGCGGCCGGGTTCTTCGGTATGCGCGGCAAAAAGGTTCCGTCCGCAGACGCGTTCTACGGCGTCCGCGGCAAGAAGTGGCTGGACCACGAGGACGCCGTTGACGAGGACGGCCAATTGTCCCCAATATACATCATGTACAGGATCATCGACGAACTGAAGTCTGAACTTTCGGACCGGGGTGAGCGTTTTGTTTTTCAATTATCCTGTGGTGGTGTATAGACAATATAGATTAAGTAATACCGTAAATTGACCAATGTTCCCAAACCGACAAAATATTATTATTAGTAACATATTTTATTAATAATTCACATTTTACATACAATCCAATATATTTTATATTCGATTAAATTACCTAACCTCAATAAATACACAAATTTAAGCTATTTACGTTTTACTAGTAATGTTGATATGATAAAAGCCTAATATATATCGATTAGACCGTCAAAATTTGTCACGGTTAATTATAAATTACAGAGATTATAATTTGATATAAGGTCAAAAAGGTTGAGCTAAATTGGTCTGGAAAAATAATGGTGACTGATGAGGTATTAATAGTACCTAGATCTTAATAATTTAGCACTGACAAAATCCATAAGTTTAAATTATTTTTATTTTGATCTATCAGTATCGTACTATATTATATAGATAAAATCCTTATAAACTTAAATCGTCGAGCTCAAAGGAATTTTTGAGGAATTTTTCACTTAATAACATACACAATATGCATGACAAAACACACTAATGACACATTTACAATTTAATTAACACGTGCACTTGACTCACGCATGTTCCAAAATAATATTTGGTCGTCTCCTATAGTTGAATGTATAAACTTAAAACCGTACGTTTCTAGATTGTTTAATAATTGGTAATAAAAACTAATTGGTGATCGATAAGTTCTCAACGTTTACGAAAATATAATAATGACGATCGTGTATGCGTTTTGTTTCAGAGCGAAATTTGATGGCAGTTAAATTCGACGAAGAAAGAGAAATGCGTTGAATTCGATTTTATTTTTTTTTAATAACAATACCGTAGCATGAAATTAATATCTACTATAAAACATGAGTTTTGCTATTTAAATTTGTTTAAGATGACTAATTTAGTAGTTAATATCTTTAACGTTAAAAAAAAAACATTCTATTAATTGTATAAAGGAACTACATAATAACTAATTTGTTTGTTTACATTATATTATTATATTAGATAATTATATTATATTATATTAAATTATATTGTTTACAACTATAATTCCGCGTTTTATTTTGTCCGTTTATTTTTTCATCTAAAAGAAAACACATATATTTTAAATTATTATGCGGAAAATAAATTCATTGATGTTAGTTACACCCGCTTTTGGTGAATCATTAATCTTTCTTAACATTCTTTTTTCTCGGCATTTTATTCACATATATACGTATTCGAATAAAAATACGACAATTAGTCACCACTTACCACTGATGAAGTTGGTAAAAATACTGATGGAAACAATTTTTACTTGAAAATAATAGCCGAAGATTGGGTGCTATAACAGTGCCCATAATATATTATGCATACTTAATACGTAGTGTTATACGTATCTACATGATTATTTGTACAAGTTTATGTAAAAAAAAAAATTAATTAATCGATATTTTGTATAATTAATTGATTTTCATTAAATTTTAGAACAAATTATAGGTTAGTTCATATTTATATAATTTAACACACAACTTGAATATTTTAGTTTGTGCTATTCACTACCTTATTCTTTATTAAAAAGGTATATCATGTATTACATATTTTTATATTTACAACAAGTGCACGCAAACTGGCTGTAGATTTTTATCAGACTTTTTTTTTTATACGTTAAGACATTGATCAACTAGATATTCAATTAAACATTGTCTAACCATTTCCTCGTTGGAATATCAATGTATACTATTAAAACGAAACAAATAATGATTTTTTAATCCCTTTAATAACAAAAAATATTAAACCCAAATAATATGTAACGCAAACACAATTTCACATCAGAAAGTAAATATGATTAAACTTGTACTATAATTAATTTAAAAATAAATACGCTAAAATCTTTTTAAATTGGACTAATACAATGTGCGTGACGAAATAAAATTTCCATTCCGATACTAAAACATAAAATATTACACTAAATTTTAATATTTTCAGTTTAGGTACAGGTTATCGCATATTTTTTTCCTAGTACATTGTATATTTTAAAGAAAAACAGGCGAGCATACAAATAAATTAAGTTGATAATAACCAAAAATAACTCTTTGAGTTAAAAAATAAAATTGTTGTCATCGTATAGCACTTGTTGGCTGTTCTACCTAATAAACATAAAACATAAAGTGCAATGAAATGATCAATTTTTTTTTTATAAAGCAATGGCGGCATTTAAATTTTTAATAAGAAAACCTAAGTATACACTTCCACTCCCCTTCAATAACACTCCTGGAGATAGGACAGTCTAATTATTAATACTAATTTAGTTTTAATATTGCATATTATTATACTCGTATGATACACAGTGATGCATACTAAGGCCAAACGCCTAAGCCCCAAGAGGAACAAATTTCTAAATCCTATATTTTATTTTTCCTCAAATATACGAGTACACCACCTACATATTGGTAAATTAAAATGTCTACAACAATACTTGATATATTGTTTTTCATTATTTTGACTTATGCTATGTATAATAAATGTATTAAAAAAGTACGTAATTAATTTTTATTAATGTACTATAATTTATCTTTTTATGTTTTATTTTAAGCTAAAATGTTTATCAATATTAAGTGAAGAGATAACGATAATATTGCAATATCGTAGTCTTTTCAATGACTATTGATGATAGTTAATGATTGTTAATAATATTTTTGGTTAAAAACGATAAAGACGTGTATTATAACACATAATAAATATATTTATACATTTATGGCGTCGATATACAACATTTTAAATAGTATAAACAAAAATACCGAAAATACTAAATTTTTAACATATTTTATTTCAAATAAAAATTCTAACAATCTTACGTATTTGTTTAAATAATGAAATTTTAAACAACAATGTTACCATAAATCCTATTGCCAAAATTTACGCGTGGATTTATTATTTATAGCCATGGCCTGAAACTAAAACTAAAAACGATGACACTAAAAAAAACACAGTGAATAAATCTACAAGAACGTATCGTCCAACGGTCAGTTTGACGTGAGTAAGTGTACATTATTAACACTATTGCATAGAATGAAGAAGAGTTCAACAGTGTCGGACTCATTAGTGCTAACTACTAACGAAACATGACCTACGGTATAGTTATTATTGTAGAAAAAAATATCAACAACAATAATACAATGAACTTCAGAAATAAACTTTATATTATAGAGATCGATAAATGACTATGGTATGAGATACTTTAATAATATTGGAGTAGGTTCTGTGGTTTCAATATAAAATTGTTAGATGTTATTGTGATACACCGCGTGTTTGGTCCTAATATCTCAATTTAAATATTACTATGCATTTTGTTTGTCATATTTTAAATAGTTTGTATAAAATGTAATATAAAAAAAAAACAAGCTTTAAGTTTTCACTTAAAAAAATTGTACATATTTTTTTAAAACAACAAAAATAAATTATTAAAAATGTTGCTCTTTTTTTCTAAAACTCTTTATAACAAACGAAAGAAAGCTATAGATCAAAAAAAATATATTTAATTTATTGAGAGTTACATCATAAAATTTATTTTTATGGTTTATAAATAATATTATGTAGATAATTTATTAACTATTAACATATTATGCAAGTATATGTATGACGGCGACTTATATAGGCAATCTCGATACTTTCACGGCATACAAAAACGGCACTTAGAAAAAAACATGTGAATATATAAATGCTACGAACCATGCTCCCAGATGAAATCAATATTATAATCATACATTACGAGGCAAAGTAAGTGAGTTAAAACTAAAAATTGTATATATTGCCTTAGTATAAGTAAACAAAAAAAAGTTGTTAATATGTATAATTGAATAAGTTAATTTGAACAGTAAATTATGCATTTAAAATCCAAAAAAATAAAATATAAATAACAGTATTATTATGGTTACAGTAAAAAATTTTACTGAAGTAATATAATTTTTCCTATGTCAATAAATTCTTCCAACAATATATTAATACCATATGAAGTTTATCGTTATTTAATCAGAACACGCATTTATTACGATTACATGCATACGATCGGTACATATTTTTTTTAAACATCAGAAACCGTTATAAATTTTAATTTGTTCAATCTGCATTATATGTTATAATCAAAATAAATATTCATGAATGAATGAAATTCGTTCAACTCGGATCTGAATCCACTTTAAATATTATAAAGGTGTAATTTGTTAAAATCACAGCTTTTGTTTATGATAAGCAACATTCGTGAAAAAAATTATAACAACTGCATTCAATAGGTAAACCACCAACAACTAGATCGTAGTGATGAATCCATATCAACGGTTGCACCTTGGAGACGAATAATCCATATTGAATATACGAGTAAGCGTGCAACGGGTACTGCTTTTATATTAGATTCCTATATAAGTGCGTTTGATCTACTGTATCTCTGAATATTATAACAAATTATATTATCTTAAAGTTAAAGAACTTTATTTTTCCGCTATAGTATAATTATCGGAAAATAACTACAGTATTATATTATCGTCGTCAATTCAAGAAGTTTCGACTATATTATAGTTTATTAATTTCATCATGACCTAAATCACCTAAATACTCTACATTCTAATTCGATAAAGACTAACGAGTTAGTTTTTCTTCAAAGTTGCCAAAACTCTTTATAAAAGATTCAATGTTCGTCTCCAAAGTCGCTGCAGTCCACTCGTGAAGGAACTAGCTGCCCTCTACATCTCTTGTGACCCTAAATCTAAAACGTAAGTGGTCTCGGGACCTATTAACTAACTGAAAACCAACACCCCCACACCGAAGTACTTTTGTTGAAAAGTTGCTTTATTCAAATTTATACTTAATACTTATACTTACAGTAAAAATATTTTTTATAGATCGAGTAATAAAAAAAAAAATTATAATTACCATCTAAGCAACCATTCCGACGTAACAATACACGCATTAAAAAATATATAATTAGCAGTCTTGGCCTAAGTATTCGGCATATTATTATTTCGTTAAGTTTTTGAATATCGATGTTTAACCAACAATTTAACTTCTAAAGTACACAATTGTTAGGGAAAGTACAAGCGCTGATGAAATATTATAAACAAATATTAATAAAATATTTTCTGTTTGCTAGTAGATTTCTTCCCATCATCTGGTGATCTTTCGATCTTATATATTATACACTCATCATCAATCACCGTAATTTAAGTAGGTACTTTCTGTCAGTGGAGGTCGATCAGAGATATAAAAATAACCTCTTTCACAGTAGAAAACGTGTTTGAAATATTAATTTCGCTATTTTTATTTTTGTTCCAACAGCGATCGCGTCGAGTACCTAAATATTTTAATTGAACATAAAACTGTAAAATATAGCGTTATACTTACGTGTTACGTAGTTATAATACGCCATAAAGCCAATAATCGCAAAACTGAATGATTTATACTCGTTCGATGTAAGTAATATTTGATTGTTTTTATTGTGTTATGTACACCATTCATATTTATATCATTACGTGTGTGTTCGTTCGAAAATACTTCTAATTTCATTTATTTTACGATACAGTTTTCAATGTACGTGTAATCACGTAATCGCGCAAGTTCCTACCTATATAAAATTTATGTTTGTATGAATGACCGTAGACACAAAATATCAATATACCGAAAAAACTCTGTCAAATTATATCCGTACGGTTCTAGTCTTTTACTCCATCTCTATATCATAGTAAGTAGTAACTATATAAGATTCGATACACGACTATTTAAACTTAATATGCCCTAATCAGAGTGAACTTTCAAAAATTGTATTATATGGAGGTTTTAATATATAAAATATAGGAGCCATACTATGGCCAACACTCACTCTTATTTTTGTTATTGTAAGTAAATTTTGTTTTTGTAAATGTGTTAGATAAATGTGATCATCATTCGCAATTTGGAAGACACTTTGCGGTATTTAATATATCGAATAGGCCTTCCTAGGTTTGAGAACCCAGTTAATATTTTTATTCTTGTATACAGCGTTTAATAAAATCCTTGATGTATTTATGATTTATAATTAATCGAAATTCCGATTATCATGTTATCTTAGCAATAACCCCAGTGTATTATTCTAATTATGGACTATGGTAGCATCGTATTTAGAAATCCGTAAATCTGAACCAATTATTTTAATACCGTGATATGTGATGATGATAATAATAGCATATAATAATCACTATTGTTTAAGCTTGTCACAAAATATATTACAACTTACAATAATTACATTTATCTTAGGCCGTGGTAACTAAAGAACGATAAATGTAAATGTATTGTACACTGTAATATTGACATAAACACCGCAACCATCGTATAGTTATCTGACGACGAGTCTTAGATTTTATAATACATATCATTTTTATTTTTTACATTATATTTTACATAATAATACCCTATATTATTATTACGAAAAATTGACTGCAATTTTTAAAAATTAATAATTCCCAACAATTCTTGTAACGACACACTATATAATATATAATATATACACATAATATTAAATATCACGAAAATACCAATATAATAAATTATAATATTGTACCAATACATTAAAAGTAATCATAGTACTTGGATTTTGGATTTACTTCGTTTTTTCTTATGGATGTAATTTTTTCTATTTTCCAATGTACTTACTTGAAAATTAAATTTATCTATATATCCATACATAATTATATTTAACCCACTGCTATATATAGAGATGACAATATAAATCGGAGGGGCTAATTTGTTTGTCCTATTCGCACTTTCGTCTGCTTTGCGAGCACCTCTAAAACAGCATCAATATGTTTGCGCGGCTCTAAATTATAACTGAGGATATTTACATTATGAAATTCATAACAAAATCTGCTGGGACTAAGTACAGATAGTTAAAATATTGAAAACGTCAATGTTGTAAAACGAATTGAAAATCGTCCGGAAATATAATATAATTATCCTTTTTTTTTTTTTTATCGCTTTTCCGCGCTGCGTTGACGAATTGTTTTTGGGCAGCACGGCTATATTATGTATGAATTTGGTATATAATAGCATCAATATAATATGGATTTATTTTGAACAACGAGTTTAAATATTAAATGACTTCGGTAATAAATTAGTTTTCGAAACACCATAATATATTATATCATGTCGCAGCCGAATACAATACGGTTTTGTCACCGGCTGGGCGTATTTTTTAAAAAGGTAATACGTTATTAATCTACCTAATATTATATTAAATGCCGTCATTCATCGAGATAATATTGTAAGCAATGTGTTAATAAAATAGTAATAATATTATTTTGTTTTGATTGATTTAATGTTTTTAATTCGATTAAAATCATTTTGTGCGGCCATACTATAATCATCAAAACAATATAATATCCGTATTAACATTTAACAGGTTACTCTTTGGCGCACGATTCAAATCGGTATTCCACATCTTTAAATGAATTTTAAATTGCCAATTAGATGACAAAAATCAACAATAATTTCAGTAAAATATTACAATAAATACGATACTAATATGACGTACCTATTCTTTTAAGCATCTTATTTTGAAAGCAGTTACGTTTTTAGTTTTTTTTTTTTGGCTGACACAAAACTTAAACAAACCACAATTTTTTTCTTGGCTACACTAGCAAAATTTAAACGAAAATCGTTTGTTTTCCCGACATTCAATAGTCTCACACGAAGGTAAATAACGATAAAGATCACTTTATTACACTGTAATCAAATAAATTCATCTCATAAATCGTAATATATAAATTAATGCACTTTAATGTATTAATTTTATCAACAAAAACATTGAATTAATTTTGTTTCAAATTATAGTGAATTTAACACTCAATTTTGCTTCAAATGATATTAGTGGTATTACAATATTTAAGTAATTATTTTTCAAAAAGACGTAAGCTTTAATAAAATTACAATTTTCAAACCTTTAGAAATGGTTCCACTTGAGTATAATATTAATATCCAGTTTACAAGTAATATTTGAAAGTGAATATAGCACATGTATATGTAATAATATATACTTTGTAGGTATGAAAATACTTTCTTTTAAAACGTATTTCATTGATACAAAAATGTTAAAAGCATTTCAAATATTTTAAGAGTCAACGTTCGACAGATATATTATATCTTACTTTTATAAATCAAACAAGTGTGGCTTAATTAAATTAATTATAATTTTTAGCAACTCATCTACACATCAACACACGATATTCCAAAAAAAAACTATCCAAACCATTAGAGGTATGCATAGACTTTTAAACGATTAATTTTAATAATTTTATTAATTTATAATTTTTTGTCTTATTACCTATCAATTATAAGTGTATTTATAATTTCGTAACTAATTAACTATTATATGTAGGTACCACTAATTATAGCATGTTTAAGGTATTTTGTGATTGTAATAATGTAAATAATGATTAAAAACCCGACTATTTAGAACATTCTGAAAAACGTCAGATATCCCCTTTTTTCATAGTTATTATTATTATAAATGTGCGTTTTTAATAAGTAGCTACTTTAATTCGTCTTATAGTTATTATAGATTTACATTTTTGATGATAGCTATATTAATGACATCATAAAATTACCATTACCTATACTTTTATTGTTATACAATATGTACATACTAGATCGTTATTTGTTCTCTACGTATATATTATTACACAGAATGATTTAAAAAAGTGTCCACACACTTTTTTACTTCAATAATGCATATTTAAAATAATTTATAGTTTGAATTGTTATGTACACTTAAATACCGTGTTTTAAAATGTTTAAGATTTTTATTTTTTTTTTTTTTTTGCTAGGTACTTTAGAAGCATCCTGTCAAATACAAAGTCTGTTTCTCAAATGAAAACTTCCTTTATCTACAATAAATTATTTAATAGATAATTTTACTGAAAATGTTAATGTATTAAATTCAAACAAATATAGTATTTTGAGTCATTTAATTTTATGTAGTGTATACTAAGTATAATGGGTTTGTATAGCCACAGGTTTGGAATATGCTTTATAGTAATTTGAACATTTTATTAATTAGAATTAGAATTAACCTACCAGCATTTATAATTTATAAAATCGTTTTTAAGGACTACTCCTAATAATATCCTAGCTGTTACCCTTTAGTTTAAGCATTTTAATTACTGGGAAACTACTCAATCAAATTTTGAACTAAGTATGTACATAAACATTTAAAAATATATATCCACAAAATAATTTACAGTAAAAAGAGGCGAGGTTCTTATTTAAGAAGTTTATTACTAAAGCCACAAGACACTTGTTTAGTTACACAAAATATTTCATAAATCTAAAAAATATAGTTTTCAAAAACCTATATTTATCAGTTTCAAAAATCTAATTAATTTGAATAACTACTTAATTGAAGATACATATCCGTTTTCATGCTTAGCGAATCACCATATATACATATTTAATTTTATTTATAATTTACATAGAATCATCCCTTGAATTCCATTTGTAAATTACAAAAAAAATAAAATGTAGTCGCAATCAAAATTAAAAGCTGACAATAAAAAAAATATTGTAGTGAATCGATAAACATTAAAACATCTAAAATGAATAGAATTACGTATACAAACATTTAACTATAAAATGACAGTCAACGTTGGTATTTATCATAGGTACGACATCTCATTGGTTCGTTTGATAAATAACTTGCGGAGTAAATAGAAGTAAAATAAGAAAAGAGCGTGCAGGGATCTAAAATTTCTTTGAAGAACTTTAAAATTAATTAAGGATAAAAGGTTTTACTTCATCGCATTTCATTTAGGTATATCTTTTACTGAAAATTAATAAAAATAATAAAATCAATTTTTTTTCTCCAAAATACTAGTACCTATATTTTGTTTTGTTTTTATTGAATATTTATTCCCTTACATAATTCTAATAACACTAAAAGAAAGTATACAAATTTTAGTGATTTTACTACACCACGGCTTCGAATATGGCAGTCAGAAAAACATGATTTATAATAAGAATTAAAACATCATACCAAAAATATTCAATTTAAAACTATTTTTAAAACATATTAGTGTTTTGTTAGCATGACGATTATTCTTAAATAAATAATTATATCAATAAAAATAAAATATAAGTACACTTTATTTCTCTCTGTTGATTTTTGGCTTAAGCAATAGCGTTTAATTTTTTTCTATCCGTTTATTTTGTTTTTCGCCCATTCAGAGCTACGTTTAAATGTTACTGAGTATTTATTATCATTAATATCACAACGCTTGTCCATTTTAAATTTTAAACATATTACTAATCTAAATTGATACCAAACATTATTGAATTTATTTATTTATATAATACTGATATTTCTTTTTAATCTGTTACAGTTAAATTTAATTAATGCGTTTCCTCGTTAATTTTTTTTAAATCTACAATTTGTATTACACTCAATATTATAATTGTGTTTCATTCGATTTTTAATACATAATAAAAAATAATATTATACTATTAATCACAAATTAAAAATTCAATTTAAAGATAAATACCGTTAATAAAATTTATTGGTATTATATAACAAAATCAAATAATTGTGATTAAAGTCTTAAAAAATTAAGCAAAGGAAAAAAATTTACATTTATTTTATATTTATCCAACTCTATAACGATTTAATTTTAGTTATCAAGTAGTAGAACTGTTAAGCTCTCCCATCCCACACGCATGATTGACACTGGGAGTAATGAAAACCGTATAAAAACAATGCGTAAAAATCTTTGATTAAGTATAATATTTTTCCGATAAAGTATCTCCAATGAGAGATCTCTTCCTTCCTTTGTTCCCACGACTATTTAATTTAGGTATATTATCAATTGAACTTATTGTTCTTTTTTCAGTAACAGATTGCTGAATAAAGAATTATGCTAAAAAAATATATATATATGTCTTTACGTATAGAATATATTGTATGAGCTCAATTATTTTGAAAAATTAATTTTATTTCTATCTTTTGTATAATACGATATAATTAATGTTTAGAAGTATATTGTATATACATGCTAATTTGAAGAAAAACGATGTCGTTCCGTTATTAAAAATACTGTTTACTATAGCCTATAGGAGACAAAATTATTTAAACCCGTAACCATAATTGTGTCGTTTATAATAGGTATACCGTATACCAATTAAAACAACTACTGGCATTGTTCAAACAACACAACACTATTCGTCTTAATTATTAACAATGGCTACAAGTTATTAAAACGAAATATTTCCTAGTTATTATTCTTACTCGTTCGTCTATAAAAATGTTATCGTTTTGACTATCAGATGGAAAATAAACACCATTCAAAACTCTTACCTTATTTTTAATTTAAATTAAACAACATTTCACAGTTATATTAAAAATAAAAATAAATAATGAATTTGGTATAGACATAATAAAATTACGTTTTTTCCGTCGATCGTCTGTTTTTTAGGTGCGACTTAGGTATAGCCGCATAGCATAAACTGATAAAAATAAAATGGGAATTGTGTATTTACATATTTCTATACATTCATTAATTTTCGGTATTTGCATTGTGTATAATTCAATGTTTACAATTCATCATATTATAAGATGCATTTTTGTTAGTTTTCATTTATTTTTTAAAATAATTTTGGTCTAAATTATTATGTAATACAGGTTACAGACCAGTTCGCGTTCGCCGACTAGCTAACTGAGCCAATTCGCTCCTGCAGTTTAGGTTAGGTACCTACTTCATTTCCCCTTTAATCTTAAAGTAAAGGTACGATCAACCAATAAATTAAATTCAAGAAGATTGGCAATAAGATGCGTATTCCTATTATAATAATATATTCTTTTGATTTCGTCAATTGTTATGTGTTAATATTGATTTAGATAACGGACGCCCACGGATTTTCCCAAATTAATTGCTAAATTGATTCATAGGTAATCTAAAAAGCAATAATGACTAACGTAACATATAAATTAGTTGCGATGAACTTTCATTTTAATTAAAAAGCTTTATTAAAATCAACTTTTTCAACTTAAGTCAAACAATTAATTATTAGATAAACATTAAACCAACAACAGTTTCATAGTAAGAACATTTAATTAGTTATAGATACATAAAATGTAGCAAATAACAACAGAAGATATTACGTAGGTACATCATAGATGATAATAACGATTAAAAAATTATACTTACCCATTAAAAGTTTATTCTAATAATATTTTGTGTAATATCATAACACTAATACAATAATTTATTATGTTCTACTTTTTTATAACTCCCAAATCAAATCATTTGTATAAATAATATATTATTGCGTGTTTGTGTCTACAGTTACTTTTTTGCTAAACTCAATTTTGTTTTTTATCACTAGTGTAACCGCATTTTATCCTGCGTAGTGCGTATATTATTAAATTTTTATCATTTTCATACATCGTGAACGTATTCATTTGAAACGTCTCACCAATATCTTTTACCTTATAACCTTCAAATGAATCACTAAATTATTGAATAACCACATTAAAAATCACAATATCTTAACACACCGTAGATATCCGCGGTAGACAACAGCGTGCAAAAGAGGGTCCTGGCTTATAACGAACCCCAACAATGGGAGATAAGACTGTCTCTGTGACTCTGCGTTGCGCCGCAACCGATCTTACAAGTATTGAATGAAATCCGTAGTTGTCGCGCATCGCGGGCGACGACTCATAGGGTAGATATGACTTAAAGGTCATGCAACTATCTCCGATGCGACATCTCTTCTCAGGACACGTTCGTTGAGACGACGACAACCAAACAATCAGCACGCTCTTGATCACACGAGGTAATTGAAGCGGCACGCGTGGACGGTTAACTGGCGTGAAATTTTGCACATATTTCAACCGCTGGCAAAAAAACAGAGACTTAGAAAAGGTCAATAACTGGTGGCCTGCAATTCAACAGCCAGGACTTATCCACATGTCCAAACACTCAGTGTCTCTCGTCATTGGCTAACGCCTTTACATGTTTTGTGTAACGGAGAATATTAGACACGCAAACCACGGGGTTTCGATTCGATCAAAGAGTAATCGGCAACGGCTCGTCTCCGATTAAATGTATTTAATTCGTGCAATTTTACACCACACGCACTATGTCTCACAGTACAGTAGCACACTCATGTTGATAAAATAAAGTTAAATAAAACTCTGATTACACTCGTATTACACATTTATTTCAATAAATAACATAAAAGTCCAGCCCGGTCCATACTCTTGTACGAAATATTATGCTTAGCACTTTGCCTCCATACAGTACGACGTGAATTTTAAAACAAAATTCAAATTTTTGAATGTACAAATTGCAATTACAAAATCCGAGGTCCAATCCAAGTTCAAGGCACCGGGGCATTGCCGTGCCACACTATCAAGTATTTTCTCCATTGATAGGAATTTATTGAAAAAAATAATAATACACAGTGCAAGTATGTGATAAATGATAATAATTACATTTTATTTTTTCGTTAAGTAATTACTATTATAAAGTACAAGCATGTTTATAACTTTAATTACATATTTTAATTGGATCTAATATGAAGAAAAAGCTTTTTTATAACATAATATGAAGTAGATATTAAAATAAATAATAAAAACAAACCAGCATTGTGGAACAAGTTTAAAAAAAGTATTAGATATACCTATAATATTTATCATTGTGTAATACATTTTCAAACAAAATAACAACAGTTATAGTAATATACTAATATACAATAACAAGTTTAACAGTTCTAGATTAGTAAAATTTGTTCAGACTTAACTTAAAATTATTTATATAAATTCAACAACAATATTGTGTACTTATTTACAGTATACATAAATATGATGTTCAATTTGGTATTGTAAAATAATATTTTATGACATCAATATGTCTAATTTACATTTATCATTCAAAAAATTGTACATCAAAAAGTAACACAATATAGGAGTGAAATAAACAGAAATATATCACAGGATAAAAAGTAAAAACTTATATTGTATACAGAAAAAGGTTTGACTAAGTAAAACCCAGTAAGAAACAATATTGAATTACTAGCAAGCAGTGAAACAATTTGAATATTTTCAAAGGCTATGAAACACAAACTTTTTTTTAACACACATGTTTTAAGATGAATACAAGTTTTTTCATATCACCTGGCATCCTATTTGGAATGAGTCTTTGATAAACGATTATAGTTGCACAGTGATATTGTCTTCCAAAATGTCATAAAAATGATCAGTCAACATAAATAATATAATTTATAAGATTGTTTTCATTTTTACATATTATAAATGCTATCTATCCTACCGCTCACATTGCGATATAATAGATGGTAATGTTATTATTGTATTAACCACAACAGACAAATATTCATGGAACTTCAGGCTCTTGAATGGGTATGACACCGACTCCAACTCCACCTTCATGGGCACACATAGAAGCCGCTAATGTCCAACAATCAACTTTTGGGTCATATACTTCAACAGTGGGCAGATTCAAAAATCCATCATATCCACCAATAGCCCACAATTTTCCAGCATTAGCCACTAATGCCACACGGCTTCTTGTCACATTCATAGAAGCCACAAATCTCCACCTAAAGAACAAGTCAATTAAAGTATACTATGATTAAACTTTTCTTTATAAGTCACTACTTGTCAGTCTGAGGATCATATTCTTCAACAGTTTGTAAAAATGTTGATCCATCATATCCACCACATGCATAAAGTTTACCATTCAACGTGGCCACTCCTAAGCGACAACGTTTTATTAACATTGGTGTTACAGTCATCCATTGACCTGTATATGTATCATACCGTTCAACCTATAAGTAAAAATATAATATTAATTATTAATACAACAATAATTATAAATTATAATACTTTGTATTATGTTTAAAGAGATGATGTTCATGGAATCAAATAGTTATTATTATTTTTGTAGAATTCGATAAAAACTTGTACCATTCATTTTAAAGAATTTTTGCAAAGTTTTGCATAAGTGATGAATTTTTTTAAAGCATATTTTGGGAAAATTTATATTTATCTGATTATACATAATTTAAGCTAAGTATCTTTTTATTTTATTTTATTTTTTTTTTTTTTTTTGTTGAAGTTTTCAGAATAAAAATAAAAGATGACATCAATTTCAAATTGTACCTAAAAGAAGAAATCAAATTTTTGATACAAGATTTTAGTTATTTAATTATTTTTTTTTAAATTTTGCGGATAATTATGCATATTTTAACATTTTTAAAATTAAAATTTTTGAATTTTATAGTACATACATAATATTTATAATTGGCTTTTAGTGCATTAAATATTAAATATCAACTTACTGAATCAAAAATACTTAGACCATCGTGACCTCCAAGAATATAAATATAACCATCAAATGCAACCACGCCACCAGCACTTCGATGTTTTTGCATTGGTGTAATGATTGTCCAGCGATCTAAATCAGGCTGATAACATTCAACAATATTTAATGAAGTGACTCCATCAAATCCTCCACACACATAAAGTCGATCATTAAGAGCAGCTGCTCCAAGGGCACTACAATAAAATATAATTTTAATTTTGAGCAATATTTTTATACTTAAGAACTGAACAATTATAACAAATGCTTGTTTCAATAAATTAAAAAATCTGTGATGTATTAGAATAACTGACCTGTATTAATAATTGTAATAATTATAATTATAATAATAATAATATTAATATTATTAATAATATATAAATATGATATATATTATTATTATTATTAATAATATATTATTTATATTTATATTATTAATATTATTAATACTTATATTAATTATTTAATTATTTTTGTATTAATAATTAATACTGACCTGCGCCTACGATGCATAGGTGAAACTATACTCCAAGATTTTGTCATAGGATCAAATACTTCTACTGAAGAAAGTCTTTCAATTCCATTATAACCTCCAAACGCATATAATTTGTTATTTAGTACAGCTACTCCAACTCTACTACGTAATATACTCATGGCTTCTGCAAGCTCCCATCGTTCGGTCAAGGGATTATAGACTTCAACAGTACTTAATGAATCACCTAAGATTAAAATAGTTCATATTTTATTATACAGGTGAGAAATTGTATCAAAATTATTTAAATATACAAATACCTGATTTTGTAAGACCACCAACTGCAAATATGTGCCCACGAATATAACTGACACAGCGAGGTTTAGTACGAAAACTTTGTAACAAAATTCGTCTTTCAGGCATTAAATGATAGTCTTTAGCTTCATCTAATAGATCTCTAAACAATAAAGAAATAAATGTGAAATATTCAATATTATTACAATTTAATACATTTTAGGTAATAATTGTTTAGATCATAAGATTTGGTAATAAGTATAAAGCAAGTTTAAATAGATATGGAATTTTTATAGTAACTGTCTTATTCAAATGTACTCATAAATTAATTGATTAAATTTATTTACTAATAATACTTAAGAATTTCATAATATTATTATATGAACTTATTTTCATTTTAATATTATACTGTTACAACCAACTAGAAAATAAGATAAAAAATAAAATGAAAATATATTTATTTTTTTTTAGTGTATTTTAATACACTTACAATAATTCATTTTTAGTCACTGTTTTTTTATAATATGAATGAGTATTTTAAATATTATTATTCATTGCCAATAAAATAAAATAATTGGTATTTATAGATCCAAGAACACTTAATACTGCAAGAATTTTTAACCTGCATTCGTGAGATGATCTAATTAATTCTTCAGTAGCAACTCGATCAGCCAAGTAATGAGGTGAAAGTAATGGCAATCTTACAGCAGCGAGCAACTGAGGAAAACATTCTTGTCTCAATTCTCCTTGTTTTACCCAGCGAATAGCTGCTTCAAATACCTAAAAAAAATTGAGTAGGTTTTTATTCCATCGAGTTTTTACTTAATTATTATAAAACCAAATTACCTGTTCTTCAGATGCTTGTAATTCATCTTTATTGATTATATCTATTATTTCAAAAATACTAAGATTCAAGAAATCTTCAGACAATGAAATATCACGAAAATTCTGAGCTATATATCTATTAGCATCAGTCAATAGATCAAAGCATCCTAATGAATCAGCTAATGAACGTACTTTTAAAATATTATTTAGATGAAACCTAAAATGTAATATTTTATTAGACATTAGATAAAAAAAATCACAAATCTAAAATATATGTTCAGAATTTATTTTAATTTTAAACTTCAGGTTTATGTATATTCATAAATATTTTAAGTATAACATAAATAGTATTTTCTACACACTATAATACAATAATGTTATATGGTTATTTGACATTTATAATTAAGTTTTTAAAAATGATGTGAGAACAAATTTAACAATTATTAACATAATATTAGTATTAAATATATTATTAGAGTGTACAATTATATATTAGGTATGCAAATACATTAAAATAATATTATATAAAATTATGTGATTAGTTTAATCTTACAGATGACACAAAAACTTTTAAACTAACATTTTATTGACTTGGATTAAATAATTTTGTTGAGTTTATTTACTTTCAAATTACTTTTTCTACCTCAATAACTTGGGTAAGCTCGTGATTAAAATAATGTATTATTTTAATAATTTAACCACATATTACAAAAATGATTTTATTAATAATTTATATTATAAAAAATATAAAATTTTCAAGGGAAATGTAATATGTACACTCATAAAAAAGGCAGAAACAAACAAAAATCAGTATATTTCATTAGTATACTACGCATGTAACTTCTTGAACGATCAATATTGAACAGATACGTTTAACAAACATTCTATTTTCTTCCTTGAAAATTTTGATATACAATTTTATAGATACAAGCTAATATGTTTACTGTAGCTACTAACTAGTGTAGGTACTTTCTTATTATGTTAAATACTTTACAATATATGAAAATAAATCCAACAAAAACCAATTAATTACCTTTCTTTAATGAATGTTGTACATGCATTTCGCACAAATTTCAACTGCAAAAATGAGGCTCCAATTAATAGTGACTGAACATTATTAACATTTATTGATATTCGACCACTGTATGCAAAGTTTATCAATGCTTCCAATGCTCTTTAATTAAAAAAAAAAAATTAAACATTATATATAGGTAGCTTTTTTTTATAATAATTGATAATTTCCTTAGTTAATAAACAAATCTTACTCAGGATCAATTCCATGCATCACAATATCTTTCTGAGTACTTTCAATCATGTTGTGCGTAAACATAGCATTAAAATACGGTACTGTAGCAGCTAACACTAAACGATGGGCACTAAAGGACATATTTTCTACCTAATTAAAAAAAATTAGTTACCAAGTTTACAGATATAGAACAATAACTATTTACTATAAATTTACTTACCTTCAGTGTAACATCACATAGTTTTCCCATACAGCGAATGCCCTCAATAGCTGAGAAACTCTGAGAGAACAGATCAGCCTGATGATATACAAAATATTCACTTTCAATAGATGATAATTTTGGAAATGGTATCTTTGAAGAATGCAAATTTGCAGGATTGAACGTCATGTTTTCTTGATCAATCATTGTTGCCAGTGCCATCTCAAAAAGCATCAATCTATCTTTTATGATTTTAACACAGATGGGGATGGTGACAATAATTTCAAAAACAAAAATCCACTAACGAATCATTAAAAGCTGATACGTTTCAGTCGATAATATAGGTAATTTGGTTATTCAAATAATTAATTATGAATATGCATCACAGAGTATATAAAAATTGATAGACATGACGTAATATAACTTTGTTTAGTATTATCGTTATTTAAATTAAATTAAATTAACAGATAAATTTCTTAGCTAAATAGCCCATAAAGTGTTTAATATTTATTTAGTATTAATTTTATACAAAAATTGAATATTACGACACTATGACAGACTTACAAGCTGATATAACAAGGTGGAAAACTCTTAAAGCTTGGACAATAATGATTGAACATTAGATGAAAAATAAAAAATTGAATTGAATGTTATTAACTGATGAGAGTGGACACTGGCCAATAATCGTGTCCCAGTCGTAACTGGCAATGGCCAATAAGTTAGTAAATAGTAAATACTCACTTATCTATGGGTTTTGTGCATTAATATCAATAACAGCGAAACTACTTTTTGTCCCACAGATAGGTATTTGCACCAAAGTTAATTTGTTCTAATATCCAAAATATGCGTCAGACTTTTGTTTTGACGCTTATTTATTCCAACCACTAATTGTTCTACAACCTATTTATGGGTAGGTAGGTACATTGATTATAGAATATAATTATAGTAAAAAATAATTATAATATAGGTACTATAATTATAGTATATTCTATAATCAATGGTAGGTACTAGCTTTTTTTCTAAGGCCCATTAGCCATCGACCATTGTTTTAACTATTTAACTATATTTATTAAGTACATATTGCTCATTTATTACAAATTGCACTTTTAATTGGTTTTTTACTACACAATACGTTAAATATTTTCCTAGTTTGAAATAAATTTATATTGGAACGCCTATAGTTTAAAACAAAAAGTTAGTTTGAAATAGCGATTTACTGAGTTTATATAAAGCCTAGGATTAAGAAACCGCTGGTGAAAACAAAACCCTTTTACAAAGGTAAGACGTATAAATTTCCAATTTCATATTCCTGTAAGTACACTAGAACTAAAAAGATCAAATTCGTTTATTAATAAAATTTAAATTGTTAAACGAGTTACATATTGAGTAATTTTTTTTTATGACAATCACAATGTACAATAAATTGTGTATTTATTTAATTATTTAATTATATTTTAAGTTTTTTATTTATTTTTTAACCTAACCTAACCTATAAATAACTCAAAAAGAGTCATAATATTTTGAAAAGTATACCATAAATTTTAAACTATAATTTACACTTTTTGTGAAAATTTCAAGCATCTACAGATATTTTTTTTTAATTACAATAAAGAATAAAAATCGTTTGGGAAGAAATAGTTATTATACGTGCAAATGGATATTCACCATCTATTATTACACCAAATTACAATATTTTTCCGATAACATTTACCAAAACAAAAAATTATTAAATTAAAAACCGTAGATTTTTGTATATTACGCTTATTAGATGTTTACAGTATTTTGTTAGGTCATTTTTAATTATTGTCAAGGCAATATTCTTATAAGTTTATCATTTTTTGATGAAAAACATTCCCTTTGACTTAATTTGGCAGCAAGATGGTATACCTGTAGGCTGCAAATAATACATTAGTCGTACGTACAACGTAAATTTTTAAGTCAAATGTATCAATGTATAAAGACAACTAGTTTGGAAATTAAAACTCATAACCCCAAAATTAAAAGGCCAACACGTTTTCCTAATTTGAAAGTTCTTGATTTTTTTTTTTTTTTTGTGGGGGGGGCTTTCTAAAAAATTAAGTTTACAAAGTAGAATCAAATAATATAGAAGAGCTCAAAACAATAACAAAATAATACTGTAGAGATATTAATTCTTCAAATTTCAATCGTAAAAATAGCTACATCAACTGAATTAATGGAGTGCCGTCTGTCTTTTTGTTTAGTCGAAAATAGTTAAAATTTTGAACACTTATTAAAATATAAATAAAATTATTAATTATTAATATATACAGATGGTAATTACTAATTAGTAATAATACTGTTGTAATATATTTTAAATATAATATTTATTCATATCTATTATAATTATCTTGTATATTAAAACTCTTTCAGCTCATATTTTAGGTATGTTATTTTAGAGATAAAGACAATAATATCTTTCATTATTTTATAGGATATAGTATTTAATCTAGTATTGTCAGTATTTCAAAAGAAAAAAGTCATATAAGAGTACCTACAATTCACATACATATTACTTACTTGTACATAAACAAATAATAAAAACTAATAACAATAAACCATTCAAAAAGTTCAAAATTATAATAATTAAAACTAGGTAAGCCTAGACCACGGTTGTAGATAGTACTAGTGGTTACTACAAATTAAAGTATTTAAATTAAAAAAATTTAAAAAATAACATCATGTTTGCGTGTAATGGCCCTACTGAAAATCAAATAATGACAACAATCAATAGAGGATGTCTACAACGATTTCAATTATGCGTAGAAAATAATGAAGGAAACTTTGAGCAATTTATTTAATCAATAAATTATAAAATAACTGTTATAATCGGGGCTCAGGGCTTATAGCATTTAAAATCATAAAAATAAGTGCTTAAAAACATCATTATAAGCACTCAAATAAGTAATAAGAAGCTTAAATTTAAGCAAAAAAAGTATTTAATAGAAAAAAAACTTTCTTTTTACATAATAAAGTAGACACAAGACGTAATTTTTGATTGTGCTAAAAATAATTTAATTAAAGATTACAAAAAATTATCAAAAAAAATGATTAAGAAAACTTTCTAACTCAAAAATCAAAAAATAAATAAATCTTTGTTATAAAAAAATCAAACTTCACTTTCAAAACATTTTGCTTTATTATAGTATTGTTTATTCCATCATAAATATCATTGCAAGAAAAAACCATAAAAGTTGAAAAATTTGTCAAAAAAGCAAAAATAATTAGAAAAACTAGAAATAAGCATTTTTTGATACGATATGTTCAATTTTAACATAAAATATTTAAAAAAGTATATTTTTAAAATAATATTGTATTACTTAGAAACGTGCTAAATATTGACATTCATTTAGTAAAATATTGTTGATGTTGTTGCCTATTTATTGCTAAATATTAATTAGTTATTCTTATTACTAATAAATAAATATATTATTAATGCCATTTTTAAATGTTATTGTTGTTATAAGTCTAAGGACCTGGGGTTAATGGAGGATTTGTTCTTATTTTTTGAATAGATGTTTATTATTACTCATATTTTGTATAATTGCAAAACAAAAGTTTTGATTAATCTGTGTCGTAAAATTTAGAATAGATTTTTCATAATTCTGGACTTTAAAATGATATCAATATTTTATAGTGGTTCCTAATAATATAAAATAAAATAAAGGATGTTTTTGTGACTAGGGGCCCGGTTTCAATGCAAACAATTATAGAATATGAACATTTTATGCATCAACAATTTTTATTTGTCAATAATTTGTTAATTCATGAAAATACTTTAAAATTATATTGAATATTTAAAGTTGTGTTTATTATGAAAAAATTGAAATTTCATGATAAGGAGTTTTAAATTTGTAATTGTATAACTGAGTTAAGTTAAAATTATTTTATTTTATATTTATAAAATATTAAACATATATTTTATTGATAGTTACAATACCTATAGGTATTGTAACTATCAATAAAATGTAGAACTTATATTAAATTTTACTCAAATACCTATGCAATAAAATTATGTTAGCTTAGATGTTTTATTCTCCGTAGAAAAAAATCTATATATTAGAAAATGTTTATCATTTATATTTAATCAAAATCATTTTAAATGTAAAAAAAAAAATTATAACTTATTATAATCTAACCCTTATAACTTTAAACAAATTGTTTGCTTAAAACATAAATATGTCTAACAAATGTAATAATAATTATATACTTGTACCTATTTTATTGCTCAATCATGGTACCTATTTATAATTATGCTTTATTCCAAATGACCCCCTGAGGTTTTTCTCAAGTCTTAAATCCTACCCTAGGGTATTCACTTACAGCAAGTTTCACTGGTTCTAGTAAGAATATAAAATTATTATAATAATATATATTTAATATTTATACCATATTATATCAATCACAAATATTTCCGTGAAGATAAAATTTATCAGTTTTATTTAAATTCATAGAAATACCTATAAAGTAAAGATAAATAATATTTTAAAATAAATAAAAAATGTTATTGCGTTCAATAAAATTCATAATAACACAGGGTGGAATACTCGAATGGTGGATTTTAAAAATAGATTTTCCCAGTAATAATTAAGATAAGAATTATCGCTAAATATTATTAACTTTAAAACAACGCGTGCCATTTACTATTTAGTATTCATGGATCAGTGGAGTGATGAACAACGTGCTCGTTCAATAAACTTGTTTTACAAAAATAATGAAAATTACGTAGCTGCACTTCGTTCATTTTGACTTCACTTTAATATTAAACGCTATAATTCGGTACCATCTGCTTAGGCTGTTAAAATATGGATTACTAACTTCGCAAAAATGTGTTCCTGAAAGAAACCTGTACGAAAAAAAATCATTTGTTCACTTGAAAATGTACCACCTTTCGAAGTGGTACACCGTCTAGTGGAAAACATACGAAGTAGACTCGAGAAGAGATGGGTGATGGACATCATCTTGAGGACATGATTTAAAAAAAAAATAAATGGTAAGTCATTTACTTCATTATAATAGATAATAATTAATTTTTATTAATTTTTTTTTATTTTATTGTTTATCTCTAAAAATCGGTTATTTTAGTTCCTCACTCTGCAAAAAATGCATAAAGGTTTAGGAACCCATGATTTTATTTAAACTACAAAAAACAATCATTATACCATTTTTTATTGTTTAAAATAAAAAATTTCTCTAAATTAGAATTTAAAAAGTCTATAAAAATTTAATTGCCTTAATATAATACAGTGTTTCATGCTGAATTGATAACTACAAATTTTTGTTCTATTTAACATTTTCAACTTATTATTTTTTTTAATTATCAATTGCCATCTGCATTAAATTAAATTAATTTTTTGATTTTTTTTTTTTTTTTAAATTTTGTATTTAAAATTAAGAAATTAAAAAATTTTTTATTTGATATTTAAAAAAATAAAAATAGCCATTTTATTGATATAATTCTTAAAACAAGTTAACAAAAAAAAAAAAAAATGAAAATGAAAAATGTTAAGCCGTTTATTTTCTACGATTTTTTGAAGTTTGCATGATTTTATGCTAATTCAAATAAATTTTCTGGATAATCGATAATCGATAATTGCTGTAACACTGATAAACAAGAAATTAAATTAAAATTTAAGCAAACATTAAAAATTGATTAAAATTATTGAGTCAACCTTAATAAAAGTTTTTGATACCAACATTTTTCTAAAAATTAGATTTACAAAATGGCTATCTTGATTTGTTTAAATATCAATTAGAAAATTTTGCATAAAAAAGGTAAAAAAAAATCTAAAAATATTTTAAGTGTACCTAATAAAGATGACAATTGTCAAATAAAAAAAAAAATTAAAACATTCAATAGAACGAAAGTTATTGCAAATGTCAGTATATGATAAAACATTCTGAATTTTTATATTTTATCGTTAAAATATGAAAAATTTATGATCTTATATTAAATTATTAAATATTTCTATTTGCAAAAAAAATTTAATTGATATTTATTAAAAAAAAAAAACTAAAAATTGAAAATTTCTTATATCAATAAATAGCTCAAAAAAAGTTAAGCATTTTGAAAAGGTTATCACAGTAAAAACAATAATTTAAACATTTGGTTAAAAATTTCAAGTATCTACAATCATTTGTTTTTAAGATACACAAATGTAATGATATGTTGACATTTAATTGTATAATAGTTCAAAAATAACTCTAATTAAAATTTAAAAAAGTTAAACATTAAATGCTTAAGCACAAGTGTAAAAAAAAAAATAATAATAATAATAATGTAAAAATATAAAACCTAATTTAAATTAATACAAATTAAATATCAAATGTTCCGACAAAAAATTCAAAAAAAAAAAAAAAAAATGTCAAAATATATAATATAATTCTAATTTAAGTTAAAATAAGTTAAATATCAAATGTTTAGACACGAGTTCAAAAAAAAAAATAATGTCAAAATATATAGTTCTAATTTAAGTTAATATAAGTAACATTTAATGTCTAAGCACTTGTGTAAAAAAAAAAAAAAAAATAATGTAAAAAAACATAAAACCTAGTTTTAAGTTAATGTAAAAAAATATAAAATTATAATTTAAGTTAATATAAGTTAAATATCAAATGTTCAGACACCAGTTCAAAACAAAAAAAAAAAATAATGTAAAAAAACATAAAACCTAGTTTTAAGTTAATATAAGTTAAATATCAAATGTTTAGACACGAGTTCAAAAAAAAAAATAATGTCAAAATATATAGTTCTAATTTAAGTTAAAATAAGTTAAATATCAAATGCTCAGACATCAGTTCAAAAAAAAAAAAAAAAAATGTAAAAAAAAATTAAACCTAGTTTTTAAGTTAAGTTAAATATCA
>NW_020271275.1:328662-329049 GCF_002803265.2 Melanaphis sacchari | reverse complement strand
AAAAAAAAAATAATGTAAAAAAACATAAAACCTAGTTTTAAGTTAATGTAAAAAAATATAAAATTATAATTTAAGTTAATATAAGTTAAATATCAAATGTTCAGACACCAGTTCAAAACAAAAAAAAAAAAAAAAATAATGTAAAAAAAAATTAAACCTAGTTTTAAGTTAAGTTAAGTTAAATATCAAATGTTTAGACACGAGTTCAAAAAAAAAAAATAATGTCAAAATATATAGTTCTAATTTAAGTTAAAATAAGTTAAATATCAAATGCTCAGACATCAGTTCAAAAAAAAAAAAAAATAATGTAAAAAAATATTAAACCTAGTTTTTAAGTTAAGTTAAATATCAAATGTTCAGACACCAGTTCAAAACAAAAAAAAAAAA
>NW_020271275.1:242543-328400 GCF_002803265.2 Melanaphis sacchari | reverse complement strand
AAAAAAAAAAAAAAAAAAAAAAAATAATGTAAAAAAATATAAAACTTAGTTTCTATTTAAAATAAGATAAACATTAAATGTCTAAGAACTTGTGTATAAAAGAATAATGTAAAAAAATATAAAATTCTAATTTAAGTTAGTATTAGTTAAATATCAAATGTTCAGAAAGAGTTAAAAAAAAAATAAAATAAAATAAATATTAAACCTAATTTTAAGTTAGTATAAGTTGAATTCATGCATAAGTAAAAAAAATAAAAAATAAAAAATAATGTAAGAAAAAAACTATAAGGAATAGGTTTAAAAAAGTTTTTTTTTAAATAAAGTATAAGATAAATATCAATAGTCAATAAATTAGTAACACTAAAAACTAAAAGATTAGGCTAGTTCTGTGGGAACGTAGAAGTCTTCGATTAAGCCGCCAACTTCTAGGTGGATTGACATTGACCCATTGTTTTTCACCAGTGCATGCGCACCCACCGGCCATCACCTAAACAAGAGCTCTCAACACAAGATTCTGCCAGCGATGACTGAACCTTTTCTTTTCAATACATTAAACTAGTGATGTTTTTTATTTGGACCCAAGTGATCAGAAAGTTGTCTTCTCATTTGTGTTATCTTACTTTTTCCTACGAGTATCACATAATCCTGCTGCAATTTGGTAAGGTACATGAACGTATGATAATATTATGCTACATATTATTTTTATAGATTATATATTGAATTTACATATTGGTATTCTCGATCATATTTTCGAGAACCCTCCGAAGATCAGGAGGAAGGTAATAACTTGAATTTAATATTAGCATTTGACGAGGTATTTGAATACTGATTATATTTCCAGCACTTATAAGTTTAGAAGTATATCGCCCCAATTACATTTTTACCTACATTTATCTTTGCTTTATTTAATCTTTTTTCTCCTATTTTTCTTGTTATGACATAAACAAATTTGTTGAACATTTGATTTACTAGAAGATTGCTATTTTTCTAAAATTTTTATTTATTTTTCCAATTATTAAAATTAGTTTTGAGAATTTTTAAGTTAGATTTCGTAAATGTACAAATTAGATTCAAAATAATGTTCAAAACTGCCCTTATTTTATGAAAATTGAAGTATTTTATCGAAAACTTATAGTGTAGATATTAATCCAAAAAAATCAAAAAATAAATACAATATGATAAAATTAATGTCCATCATTCCGCTCAGAATTTAAAATGAATTAATTTAATAATACTTAAGCGTATTGTGTGTTATATCGTAAGTTTCAGAATTTCAGATTTTCAAAAGGTTATGTAACCATGTAAAAATAAAGATATTTTTTAAACCCATTAAAACAACCTTATGAAAAACCTCATTTTAAAATATTCAAATGTCAGTTTTTTAATTCAAAATTTTTTCAAAATTTAAAATATCTATAAATACCATTAAAAATGCTAAAATGTTTTGAAAATTATATTAAATCAAGTAAAGGTTATTATGAATATGCCAAATCTCTATAACTATTTATTTTTGAATTAAAAAAAAAAAAAAAAAAAAACTAAGTTAGATTTTATCAAAAACTATATAATTTTGTGTAAAAATTACATTTTTCATTATTTTTTCCCTATAACTATGAATATAACTGAGATATTTTTATTTTTACCATCCAAAAATACTAACTAGATTCATATTACTTCTCATAAATCACCTTCAAGACTTAAATGTTATATATCTTAGCATTTTTCCTAAACATATTCAGAAAAAATAAGAAATATGAAATTATTCAGTTTGAAATCTAAAAAATATTCTATTTCTAACAAATTTATGGATTTATTAGTTATTATTAGGACTCGGAAGTTGAAGTATTTTGCATTTTTTTTTTTTTTTTTTTGAAACTTTTTAAATGATGCTCTCCTGGCTACAAATCTGTTTCATAAGCATGTGAATCTGAATAAATAATTTTTATTTTGCATTTTTTTTGGTGTTTATTACTTTTTAAGTCATTTTTTGACATTTTTAGGTCATTTTCCCAAATTTTTAGTCATTTTTACTGATTTCATACTAGTTTATTTCTTATTGTTTCTTGTCGACCATTATGCCGAAAACTTAAAATTTGGAAATTACCACAAACTAAGATATTAATACCTATTCAATTGTATACAACAAATATTTTTAATTTTTTAATTTTCCTATTTTAAGGAAATTTTTATCATTTTTATGTCATATTTTGAACTTAACAGTAAAATAGAGTAAAATATTTTAAAAAAATGTATTTTTATTAATATAAAACTAATATTTGTAATTTTTTTAGGTTATTTTTTTTTTTGTTTTTAAGGTCATCTACTTCCGAGCCTTAGTTATTATAATGAGATTTGAATTCGCAGTATAGTATATTTAAGTATTCTCATACTAACCTGGGGAATAACCAAAGCATAATTAAAGTCAATTTAAATATTTTAATAGTTAAAAATGTCTAAATATACATACGGAATAGAGTACATTCGTGTACACGTAGGTACCTAACAAAACAACCAAATGCCGAGTGGTTAGTAGTGTTAGTACCCTATACCCGTTGCGGCGTTTCAGTGTTCCCCTCCATCAAGGCGATTGACAATAAAAGTGTTCCACTTGACGACCAAACAGCATTTGCCATTTTTGTCATTAATATTTTAAATTCAAACGGCGTTTATTTGGAACCGTGTGCGTTATCATTCAAGTTTGTGACGTCAGACTAAACGCTTATTTTGTCAACAGAACCCATGCAACACTCAATTAAAAACCGTGATAACTAATGGCATGGCATATCAACAAATAATTTAATCAAAATAATGAAATTAATAAATCATAAACAATAAAAGTTCATAGTGTTCATACGTTAGATGATCTTTTTTTTAAACCAAGCAATATTTTTTTTATATTCTTCTATTGTTGTATTTTTATTTTAAACCTTATGGAAAAAGCGAGTCGCCAGTTTCCAAAAGATGAAATCCACAATCTTTTTGGAAAATGTTTTCCTGTTTGAAATAGTCGATACACGACCGTGTTGACAAAAGCTAATCTTGAAAAATACAAAATAATTCAGTTTGTATAATTAATTCATTACAGTCATGACGGTGAATTTAAATGTGTCACACAAAGTGTTTCAAGCATTGCTTAATGTTGATATACAAGAACTGTGCAAATTGTCGGCCAAAGACATCCGTCCAGTATTACCATGTCTCGTTCGAATGAGCTTGATATCATCAGCGGACAACATGGCAGATTATGCTGATGGAAAGAAGGACATACTTACATTGTTGTCAGGAATAGAACTTGTCAATTCCATTGTTGCACTTTTGTCAATTGATTTTCACTCTCTAGAAATAGATGTTAAAAAAGAACAAATATTAAGGTAAACTTTTTACATTAAACACAATGTTTTTTGATCTATTAATTGTGCATATTTTTTTTTTTTAGACAAAAATTGGGTAGTACTCAAGCTGACAGTGTTCTTATTCATTCGCTACAAAATCCATTATCCCTGGAATTTGAGAGAAGTGATTCTACTCGGCGATTAAGGCTTGTTTTAAGTGAAATCTTATATATTTCTTCACAGGTATAGCAATTAAAAATAATTATAAATAAATGTAAAAAAGCTATTATTGTTTAACATATATCATGTATTAAGATTCAAGAACACCGTGAAAAACAGCATACTGTACAAACTTCAATGAATTCAGAATTTTATATCAAGCAATCGGATTTATTTGATTATCCAGTCTACATACCAGAAGTGTGCGATGTATTAAATATTGCTCTTTCTGAATTACCAGCTATACTTACAGTTCAAGATATTGCAGAAGTGTTGCTTCATGTTAAACATGGTCCAATTTTCATTTGTTGGATTGTAGCTAATTTTCCTGATTGTTTTTATGATGGTAAATTAAAAATTAATCTATTTAAAAATGATATAACATAAAACATTTTTAGTTTGTACAAGCTTAATACAAAACTCAGAAAAATATGAAGAAGAAAATGGTGGAAGTCGCATTCGAATGGAAGTCTTAACTCAGTTAAGTGCAATGTATCCACCTGCTGCACTTGTGATTCGTGCTAAATGTGTAAGCACATTTTCTTTAAATAATGGTTAATTTCTTTTGAGCTTGTGACATGTTTAATAGGTATTTTCATGTTAGCATGACTATTTTAATTTTTATATAATTTCTAAAACAGGTTATCACAATTACTATGCTATATGAATTTATTTTTTATCTAAATTTTTATCTTAAATTTTGTTTTTTTAATTTTTCTAATGATTGTTCTAATGGTAGTTATGTGGGAGTTATAGAGTTTAAACTAAAATTGTAAATTTTCAGTAAATTTTAAAAAGCTTATGACTTGTTTCAGAAAATAAATAATTTCTACTTTCTACTTTTTTATATATTTATTTATAGGTTGAACTTAGTAAAATGCCTGCTTTAACTATCATGTTGACATTGGAAAATAAAATTTCCAATATTTCATATCTGAATAATGTACAAAGATCAAGTAATAATGATCTTGTGACATTCATTTCTGGCTTATTACTTGGAAATGACCAACAAGCTAGAAGTTGGTTTTCTCTTTTCATTCGACAGAAGGTGAATATATTAATATTTAATAATTAAGAATCTATGGTAATATTATAATTATTTTATTTAGAGAACAAAAGATACTGTAAATTTTGCTGTTCAAAATATGCGTGATGAATTATTATTACAGTTACAAAACTTATTGAAAAATGTTAAAGATAACACTTTACCCAACTCAAGTGTAGTAGAATCTAGTGTACTACTCAGACTTTATTGTGCATTGAAAGGAATAGCTGGTATCAAGTATGTTTAATTAAGCTAGTTTAAAAAAACATAGCAAATTATACTAATATTGAGATTATATTCTTTGATAGATTTCAGGAAGAAGAAATCACTTCTCTCATGTCTTTAGCTACGTGTTATCCACCTTCTACACCAGAAGGTGTTAGGTTTGTCACAATTTCATTGTGTATAATGATATGCTGCAATACCCTAATAGCTAGTTCAGAAAATGAAGCTAAATGTGTGCAATGGTTAAAAAGATTAGCAGGAAGCGAGTCACCTTTTTTTGGAAAGTAATATTTTATTGATTATATTTTAAGTGGCATTTACTTATTCAGAGTTCTTCAAAATTAAATGTTATGTACATTTACTTTAGGCCAACTGATACAACTGCAAGTTTTGGAGAAATGTTACTCTTGATGGCTATACATTTCCATAACAGCCAATTAACATGGATCTGTGACCATATGTGTAATACATTAGGAATGAGGATAAATATTAGACAAAGCACAATGGGAAAAATGAAACAAATTTTTACTCAAGATGTATTTCCCGAACAAGTAAGCCTTTTATTATCTTAATGTTTCATTTAAAAATTAATTTTTTATTTTAATATTAGGTTGTAGCTTCTAGAAGTGTTAATATACCTGTTACACCAAACTTAAATGCCAACATGTCTGGATTTTTACCAATTCACTGTGTTTTACAGTTATTAAAGAGTCAAGCTTTTACAAAACATCGGGTTAATATTAAAACATGGATATACAAGTATGCATTTAAAAAAGTATAACTAATTATTTAAAACAGACTCTAACTTAAATTATCTTGTTTTCTAGTCAAATTTGTGCAAGTGTTTCACCATTACATCCTCTATTACCTTCTTTAATTGAAGCTTATGTCACTTCTATCCTAGTAGTACCCAATAAAGCAACACAAGAATTAGCTGTTAATCAGCCAATTACAGAAGAAGAAATTTTAAAAGTATTTGGTGATAAGGTATTAGACCAAACTGGTAATGAATCTTTTACAGCCCATCTTCTATTGCTGTATTATTTACTTTTATACGAGGAGAATAGTATGTCCTTGGCTTCTCAGCCCAATAAATTACAGTTAGTTGGACTTGTCAGGTACAAAACTGAATTTTTGGCTGACATCCCTATTCGATATATAGTCCAACAAGCAGAAAAAGAACACCCATATTCTAGTTTGTTTTCTACTCTATTAAGACTTTTGGCCACACATTTCCCTCATTTGTCTCTAGTTGAGGACTGGATGGAAGATACAACATCAGAAAGTCAATTTGTATTGCAACACAAAGCTAAAAACATTACAACAGAAATGATAGAAAGTGGTATGATAAATCAGTGATATTTATTATCAAACTCTTTTAATCTTTTAAAATTAAACATGGTTTTAGGTTTAAGCATGATGGTTGAACGTCCTGAAAGAGCTGGAATTGTATTGAAAAGATTGTATGCTGAACGTCCAATTAAAATTTGGCCATTTGCACCTACCATTTTAAAATTCCTACCAAACACATTAGATTCTAATGTTTCAAGATATATTCAAGGTGAAATATTGTTGATTGTTGAGAATTTATAAAGAATAATAATGAAACTGCTATCTTAATATACATCAAATTAGGTCTTTGGGTTTAATCCCAGTCAAAATGGTCCATATAAAAAAAATATTAAATTATTTTTATTTTCAGAACTTTATAAAAAGGTTTGGTTAAGACTTAATACAGTTTTACCTCGAAGTTTGTGGGCACTTACTATCAAGGCTTTACAATATAACAATGGAGCAAGTGCATTGAAAGAGGAAAATTTAATTCAAGACCCTTTACAAGTTTTACAATGTGATGCTAGAGTTTACAGGTAAAAATATAAATTAAATTTTTCTTCAATTTTTATTATAATTGCTATTTATTTAGGTGTCCTACAGTTTTGAGTATTGTAATCCGAGTATTGCAATCATCCTTAGCAGCTTCAAGAAGTCATTTATCTCGTTTAGTTAATCAAAAAATATTTGCAACTGGACAATTAACTCAAACGAATAATCGTGAAGAATATAAAAACGTGTTGACAGCTGCACAAGACAGTGCTGCAGTGCAACTTTTATTAGAAGCTTGTTTGGAAACTGAAGATGATCAAGTAAGCTTATTTACATAAATATTTAGTCAAGATAGAGTTAAATTTTTGTAGAACTTTTTATTTTTTATTTTATCATATTTTTACAAATAAAAATTCAAAATTAGAGATAACCCAAGATTTCAATCAGTGCACATAATTGAGGCTTTATTACAAGATAAGTTAATACATACACATGGTTAGCTATGAGAGCAACAAACTAGTATAAAAATTAAAAAGTTAGTAATAAAAACTGGTTGCTGTGCGATTTAGTCTTAGCTTATTTTGAATACAATATTACTGTTGTTATAGTGCGGTCCACGAAAAGTGGGCCACGATCATCACGCGCCTACTGGCCGTTTTTAGTGAAACCAGAGGTTCTTCGTTTGGGAGTATTATTATTATTATTATTATTATTATTATTATTATTATTATTATTTTATTATAAAAAGTTTAAAAAAAAAATATGGAATAATATAGTCTAATGTTTACTTTAATATGATATTTTTTTTTTTTAATTATATTGTACTTACATTAGATGATTTGAAAATATATTAGGCGGGAAAACATTTGGAAACCCATACCGTAAATCGGCCGGTAGGCGCGTGATGATCGCGGCCTACTTTTCGTGGACCGCACTATAATGTTATTTCTGACTATAATTGTATTAGTATTTTTAATTTCAGAATGAAATGCCTAAACTGAAGTATAAATCATTATATTTTACATCAAGAAAAATAATAAAATAAATTATTTTATTTAGATACTCTTATTCTTAATAGAATCCTAACAATTTTTGATTATAATGGTTTCTGATTTGAATATAATAAATTCTAAAATGTTTTATCAGTTTCAAATTTAGATAGCTAACTTAGAAATAAAACATCACGTTTTATTTAAGTATTATGATGCTGAATAAAAATAAATATTTTTCCATTTAATATTTAAATAATTCTAGATTTAAAAAAAATCTTCTATAATAATTTATAGTAGTTAAATCAATTTTTTTTTTTTTGTAGAAATCATTTTCTAACATGATGACACTGAGAGAAGTAAGAGGTGTCGTTTGTTCATTTTTACATCAAATGTTTATTGCTGATCCTCCACTCGCAAAATTAGTGCATTTTCAGGTAACTAGAATTTTTTTGTTTTGTAAAATACTAATTATTTTTAACTAAAAAATTGTCTTTATATATGTATATATTCTTATTTTCAGGGATATCCTAGAGAATTACTTCCAATTACCTGTCTAGGAATTCCATCCATGCATATTTGCCTAGATTTTATTGCAGAACTTCTAAGTCAACCAGATTTTCAGAAACAGATATTTGCCATTGATCTTATTTCAAATATTTCCCAACAATATCCATTGCCAAAATCGTTAAGTTTAGCACGTTTAGCCATTAATACGATGTATACTTTTCTTTCAGGTAATATCAATATTATTATAATCCTATTGCATATTTAAATAATTAATGATCACTGTTTCATTACAGTATTGACACAAGAAGATCGCCGTGAACTCTATATGCCTACACTACCAGCATTAGTCAGAATATGTCAGGTATTTCCCACTCTGAGTGAAGACTGTATAACATTTTTAAATCAATTAGGTCGCATGTGCGTGTCAGTTACATCTGTACGTTCAGATATATTTTTACTACCTGCTGCAGCTCAAAGGAGTGAAGAAATGGAAGGACCAAAACTTAGGATGCGACGAGTTCCAAAACCAGATATCTTTGATGAACGCACGGATATTGCTGTAGCTAATAAGTTATTTGCTCAACAAGTTGAACTAACTGTCAAAGAAATATTACAGAATTGTTTGGAAAACAATGCAAGTGCTTGACTATTTTTTAAAATGTGTTTGTAATAATAAAATATTAATGCAAATAAAATTTGTCATAAAAAAATTCAATGCATGATAAAAATCACTATATCTACTAAGCAGCATTTATATTTAATTTCAAATTCCAAATGTATCAATAAATTTATTGGTTTTTTGATAAGTTATTGAAAATAAAAATAAATTTTAAAAACAGCATAATAGAGAAATGCCTCATATTCAATAATTGATTAATGTCTAAAAATAAAAATAAAATTAGAATTAAGTATTTTATTTTCTTTGGGAAGTTAAAAAGCAAAAATTCCCAGCCCATGTATGTTTATGGACAAAATAATGAGAAAAAAATGTTTAATCATTTTTTTTCTATTAATAATGAATAATTGTTAAGAACAGAATATTTTCATCAAATATTTATGTAATGATTTTCTAAGCACTAAGCACATACTTTTCGAAATCTCTTAGGCCTTTTTGAGCTAATTTATAAATAACATTTAAAGTTTTTAGTCAATTATAACTAGTAACATTAAAATAATCACTGGATAATATATGCAATTATTTTTGATAAAAATGATTTCAATCAAAGCCGTACAAGAAAAATAAATTATTAACAATAATTTGAATGTATAATAAAATATTCTTAGAAGGTATTTGTCGATTGACCATTTCTACACTAGAGTAACTTCCTCTGGTTTTTAAAATTTTATTTTTAAAATAAAATACCACTGGTATGATTATTAATGATATTATTTTTAGTATTTAATTAAAAAATTATTATTTACATATTTTTACATTAATATTTTTTACGCTTCAGTTGTATTTTGATCATCATTATCATCATCATCACTAGTAGAATCATTTTCATTAATACTGTTTGCAGTATTATTCTTTTTAGACATCTTACATTTTTCTCTTAAAACCTTTTTTCTCTTTAATCTCTTTGCTCTTTTCTTAGCTGTACGTTCTTCAGCCATTTGTTTATTTTCTAATATTTTTTGACGATACGCTTCTTCCAAAAGTTCCTTTTTAAAAAAATTAAATAAACATTAATACATTTAACATACATTTATTTTTATAAAATGTCTTACTTTTTCTGCTTTTATTTGAATATGTTTTTGTCTAGCATATTCTTTACGTCTTAAATGCCGATAAACATGAAATTCTCCACTACCAGCTCCAGCACTTGATCCCATAACATTTCTTACAAATTCGGGGACATGTGGGGATTTTTTGTCAGATCGTGGCTCAGGTATATATACAGGTTTATCCTAAGCACATAGTTATCAGATTATTTAAATGATTTTACAAATAAACACATAGACAATTATATAGGTATTTAATTTATTTAAAACATATTTTATTAATGATGACATTAATACTAATTTGATTAATATTAACTAATACAATTAGGTAAATTTTTCAAAAATTAATTAAACTTCCTTTGTTATTAAATTTATTATTATTACTAACAGCAAAACAAATGTATTGGTCAAATCAACAAGTAGTCAACATTAAAACTTGGCGCTCAATTAAATTTAAAAAACAGTAGACATACATAGGCTATGCTAACCTAGTTAGATTTGCTTATGAAACACAAATTAATTAAAACTCGAGGTATATCAACGTAAACAAAAATATACTGAGTGCTATACCAATCTTTTGTGTCATTGTTCAGCTAAGTGAATTTTCTCGTTAAGCAAAATATACTCAAGACAAATTGCCCTAAACTGATTTTAAAAAAATTAAGTTTTTTAAACAAAATAATTTTGTAAACGATTCCAGATGTTTAAGATTTCTGCCTTGAGTGGAATTATTAAGTATTAAAAACAAAAAAATTTGCACTTACAGGATTTTTCATGAGTCTTTCGAGTTTCAAACGTTGTAAATCGGTGGCATTTTTTACTAAATTTTTTACTTCAATCGTCTTGGAATTGCCATTTTCAACTTCTTCAGTCATTTTTATGAACTATTAGCACAGTTTGAAATCCTAAGATCGGTGAACCCAAAATGTATAATAATAAAGTATAATGGAGTCTTGCGACAATTAACTATATAAACATAATATAATGAACAAATATATCTAATATCCGATTATTGCCAATAATTACTAATACGACTAATACGTTGTATATTACACTTGATATTACTTTAATGCTAAGAAAAGAAATTATTAAATGTAATTAGTTATAATTTTGTAAATAATATTATTAAATATTACTTTATGCGTAAACAACGGTCTTAAAAGATCTTCAAGAACGTGATAACAATCATCAATCATCACTTTTTAACATTTATTATTTTATCACTTCTTGATAAGGTGGTTCCCGCAATATAGTTGCCTACGCATAAATTATAAGGAGTTAATAGTTAATAAATTTACATTTTTTAAGTTTCGAGGATAAATAATCAGCAATAACATCTAAAACTATCACAAAGCAAGCTAAAAAGTAAAAATTCTAACATTAAATGATTTTACTTTGTTTTAATTTTTTTAATTTAAAAATTCTATGAAAATTAAATATACCTGTGGGCTGTAATACAACATGTTAAATTGTAAAGTTTATTTTATTAAATATTCATTTGAATTCTTTTTTGATCCTTTTGATTAGTCATATAGTTAGTTATTCATTTAATAAGCAAATTAATTTAGTGTACTGCATACTATATTTTTATGATTTATAATAAATAAATATAATTTCACTAATTTCAGCAATGCCAGTGTCTAGAATTTAAATAGTTATAAATGGCCATGATCAACCCTAGAAGTTTCTGACCAGTCCGCTGGTGCATCTCAAAAAGTTTTTGAAATCATAAGATGACTCAAAATTAATGAATTACTAAAAATTAGCATAAAATTCACAACCATGTGCGAGTGTGTGACTTATTCCAAAAGCAATTAGTCATGATGGAAATATAACAAGTTATAACAGTAGTATTTTATTTTTAAACAGGTAGGTATTGATAAATTTAGTATAAATTTTATCAATGTTGAACGCTTAAATCATAATTCATAATATATCAAAATTCAAAATGATCCTAAAAGGAATATTTAGTAGACGAATACTATAACAGTCATGTCCTTCAACGTGTTAATGGTTGATATATTGCAGATACACTTATAATCCGTATATTTATATTTATTATAGATTAACTTATTAATATTTACAATTTAATAATCTTCGAATCCAGAATCTCTGTGCAATGTCTGCTGTATACGTCATGTCTTAAAGGTTTTTGAGATGTATAAAATGCGTGTCTATAGTTGATCAGTAAATTTTTGTTTACAGTTTTTTACAATATAACACACAACATATACAAGATTTAAAGCAAAATGTAAGACAATATGTATCATGATTTAGAACAATAATTCTATGAAACAATGTAATATTAGCTGTTTGTGGTAATGTCACATGTAACAGAAATGAGATAGAGCAATAGAAGGGATCCCCTAACGTAATAGGTAGGTACAGATAGATATAAATATATAATATGTTATATTATATATCTGTGCCCTGTGGTAATAGAGCTAGAAGAGGATGTTGACGGAATGGAATCAAATAAAGTTATTCTTAAAGTATAATATCTTAAACCGTGGTCTATGATGGGAATTACAGTTTGGCCACCCCTATTACATACATTATAAAAAAACATTTTATCATGATATAGATTACGGATAACGGTTATCTAGTAACTTTAATCTATGTATTTTTTAACATCTTTAAATGATGTAAACGTTATCAAACATAAACAAACATTTTTAAAATTATCATTATTTCATATTTGCTGGTGAAATATCAAATATGAAGTAAATTCAGATTTAGAACTTGCTGTTGTTTTTACCAAGTGCCAGGAACAAAAGTAACATTCATTATTAAAATTATTTCGTCACTGGTAAGTATTTTTCTAAAGTTTCAATAACATAAATCGTTAAAATCATTAATTATACTATGATTATAACTTGGGCCGTTTTGAAAATTTATCAATTTTTCTTAAAAAAAATGTAACTTTTTTGTTTCAAATTATAAGTTGTTGAATATTATTTTTATCGTTTTTCCTAGTACTATACGGATTTTATTGTTTTAACTCTTATTGGTTATTGCAATGGCAAATATCTAATTAGTGCTTTGAAAATAACTATAATACCCAACTTATTAATTTATAATTCTTAGGCATTAAAATAGGTACCTATGTTCTATATATCTAGCTATTATTATTTGTATTTACTTGAAATATTAAACATTTTTTGTTATAGTTTGAATTGCTTAAAGTGCAACAAGTAAACAAATAACTTTAGTAAATAGTTTAAAGTATTATAATTTGTAATAATTTAAGTATTTTATAAAAACTAAAAAGCCTATTTGTATTTGTCTATCTAGCTAGCTTTTGAATCAGCTAACTTTATAGAGAAATAAACAGTTTTATTTGTAATAGTCTTCAAAATTAATTTTATTTATTAAGTCTTGGATATTATAGAAATTAAATTAAAATTATTATTGTGATTTTTAATTGTTAGGTAAGTTTTATTAATAATATCCAAATAGACCATCAGTCCAATTATCAATGGTTTATTACTTTGGCATAACATGAAATGTAATTGTACAGAATAATAAATATCAATATATTTTATAGTATGTACATAATAAATGGTTTTTTTTCAATTAAAAAAATAATTTTTAAAATTCCTAATTTAAATTCATAATATTCTGATTATTCTGATTATTCTGACTAGTGTTATTATTAGATAAATAAGGTAAATATTTGTCTTCATCTATCCCAATATAATTGGAAGCAAAAGGGTAAAGAAAAGTATATAATTTGATCTTAATAATCTAAAGAATGTAGTTAACGTAGTGTAATGTTATTTATTATTCATTAAATAAATTATAAAAGGTAAGGCTATATCTGAGGAGAATGGTTTCCATAAAGTCCTCTTATCCTAAATTTATTAAAAATTTGATAAATCTTGTTAATGTATTTTACATTTTTAACCAAATTTTAAAACTTATATTCAGTATTGACTAAAATTATGTAATTCCTACATATTTTTATACTCTTCCATTTGTTAAAAATATTTAGATATTGCATTAATAAAAAATCATTATTAAAAACAAAACATAATTTGTATTCTACCTTATATTACAAAATCTTTGAAATATTGAAATACATAATATTTTATGCATTATAGATACAGGTCAATCAGTGAAATAAATTATGGTTAAAAAAAGGAAAAGTGTTCTTAAATCTTCAACGCAAGTTGTTGATTCACCGATGAAAGAACCAAGGATTATAAGTAATTACAAAAATTATACTTAAGTTTTTAAATTGTATTTAATTAAAATCTGTCTATTTTAGGAGGTAATCATTTAGAAAAGGCTCGTAACAGTTTAAATGAAGCTCTTGATATTATTGCAAAGAAAGAGCATAAAAAAGCTGATGATGTGACAGATAATGATGTTTTAATTGTGTAAGTATACATATATAGTTTAAACACTAAGTGGCTATACTAACTTTATTAAGAGAACGTTGTACCTACACGTGTTATCTACAAATTACCAATGTATACCATACCAAAATATTTATTCAGCAGTTCCAATTATTTGTTTTTAGTTTAAATTTTAAAGTGCAGTAATCTATTATCAAACCTAAAGGTAAAAACATAATCAATTTTTTTTTTGTAATATTTTAATTTTTATTATGAGTATGTAAAATATTTATATTTAAAAATTCTTATAATTTACTTGAAAAGTAAAATTTTGAAAAAAACCAATAATGTTCTTAAGTTTTTAGATCATTTTACACTAAAACTTAAGCTAAATTCATAAAATTGAAACTACTAAATTTATATTTCAGTGTGATATGTGTTAGTAAAACAAGGACAACATATGCAGTTGTAGAAAATTACAGTTTTTTTTGTAATTAGATAAAAATCAGTTGCCATCTGAAGTTATTTATATTAGACATAGTATGCAATAACATTTTTTTGTATTCTTAGTGAAGAAAATGATACAAATAAACGAATAAAGAAAAATGAAACCAAGCTGGAAGTTAAAGATTCATTGGTATTGAAATTACGAGATCGTAGCATTGATTTAGCTTCTTTTACCAATAATTCAGCCATGTATTCTATATGTCGAGCTTGGATAAAAAATGATCCATTATCTGCAAGGTTAAAATAAATGTACCTAATTTTAAAAATCATGAGATTAATTACCATTTTTTACACTTTAGACAAATAAAAAGTAAGAAATCAGAAAATTTGGAACGTTCACTTAAAAGTGAAAATGAATCATCTACAATCGAAGATTATGTCTACAAGTTGCCACCACCTAATAGCAGACCTGAAAATGAGACAGATATAATTCACAGAATACCTATGAATTTACCAAGGGATATTACATCCACCTTAGATAATAAAATTGTAAGTAATGAATTACAATTTGTATACTTCTTTGATTTTATTTATGCGTTCAAAATGATACCGCCAAATTGTAGAGCCACCAAATTAGTAGCACCAACGTTGTAAATGACATTATCATTGGCTTCATCACAAGACTTAACTTATGATCCTAGACTTTTTTAACTAGATTTTTTTTTAAATACTATCTCCAACCTAGGGTATTCACTTAAAGTAAGTTTTACCAGCCCCTATTATTAATTATAAATATTCTGTATATATATTTTTTAAATAACCAAAAAATAAGAAATTAAACTTTTATTTTTCATAAACTATGTAAAGTTTGTATTTATATATGCTTATAAATGCTTAAATTAAATAATAAAATAATAATATAATTTTTAGAATAAAGAAGAAGTTCCTACAATCAGTGAATTACTTAATGAGCATAGGAATAGATGGCTTAGTATACGACAGCAGTGGATTAAATTCAGTAATGAAAATGAAGCCCGCTACTCTATGTCAAAAAGCATTTTGAATTCAATGTTAAACAAGTAATTTATAAATTTAATTATAAATTTTTCATCATTAATTTATTTTGTAAATAATAAAATATCTAATAATAATCATAAAATATTTTGTTTGTTAACCACTTTTAATGTTTATGATGAATTAGAATTTTAATTACATTGTTGAAATCAATGTATGTTGCAATTTTATTTCTACTGTATTAAAATTTAACTGTATATATTTATGTTACAGAGATAATAATGTTTAGTACTATCACAATATACCAGTCTACAAGAAACATAATATTTTTATTAACTTTAACTTTAATTAAATATTTTATTTATATTTTATAATGTGCCTACAAAGTTAATTTTATTGTTTATTTGAAATTTAACTTTGTTTATTCTCTTTATAAATTAATACTAAAAGTATTGTCTAGCAACAATTTTATTTTAGTATAATTTTTATCACTTATTATTGTAATGTAATAAAATATTATTTATCAACCATAATATTGTGGATGTAAAAATAACTATAATAAAATATTTAATGAAATTTGCATGTACTTCAAACATAAATTTTATAAATTTGTATTTAAATAACTAGTGTATTGTTTGTCTGTAATTAATTATATCATATTTTCCTGTTGTACACAATGATAGTGTGATTTAAATTATCTATAAAAGTGTACTGGTATTTAATCATTTTTATTATTTTACAATAACAAAATAATGGTAAATTGTTTTGAATATCACAGAAATCATTTGAATATTTGAACAATTGCTAAGTATAAACTTATTAACAAATTATAACTATAAAAAGTATATACAAAACAAACTTATTTTTGTTCAGATATTTCTCCAAATTGTGTATACACCATTTATATCCATGTATGAAAGATAGCTTTCCAGATTTATAAATAAATATTGGAATAGTTTTTAATGACTATTATGAATATATTATTAACGATTTATCGTTTAAATATCTACTAATTTATGGGTAGTGTAACCGTAACAACAGCCATAAGGCTATAAAACTCACTTGCTAGGACTAAGCTAGGTTTTGAACAAACCTATATCACATTTTTATTGATTGAAGAAGTATTAGTGACAGTCAAAAATTATAATTTATTGAGACGGATGCTCATTTTATTGCCGACCACCTTGATAAGACTACTAGATCAATTAAAAATGGATTATAATTAAAGACCTAAACTTAAAAATACAATCAAATAGTTTTAAAATAACACGCTTATCCATATTCCATATCAACTGGTTGATAAGGTTCTAGATTTGATAAAAAAATTAGTAAGTTTTCCTAAATATACCTTTAACCTATGTATTATTTAATGTATTCTATATAATTATAGTACAATTCACATTTCACCATTTCAACATTTTCTAGTGAATCACTATATCATTATTCATTATATAATACAACTAGTATTGTTAACATTTGACATATTATATTTATTTTATTTACGGTCATCCGATCATCACTTCTTAGGGTTCGTGTTTCATTCTGTTACATAACTTACCTAATGTTCCTGTAGTTAAAAATTAAAATCTTTTTCAGTTTCAAAATCGTCTGTGCCTAAGTGACGTCGTACCACTCGTACCGCAGTTAATAATTTATTATATTACACATCATGTTTAGAAAATTTGCATCTGCGGTTTCAACAGTAAGTCAACATTTTTAGTTTTATAATTATTATTATAATTTACTCTCCAAGCACATTATCAAACATAATTTTTTATATTAGCGTATTTGTAGTTGTTGAGAGGAAATGGGTGACGTCGAGAATAAATGTTTTATAAAGTGATTTTTTTGTATTATAGTAAGGGAGGGTATTTAAATGATCTTTGACTCATTTATTATTTACGTACTCTTATGGAATAGGGTTGTATAAGGATTAACCTTTCACTTTTAAATAGGAACTGTTCGTGGTTGGATACTTATTTTACATAGTTATAGAAATAAATAGTTCAGACTGCCACTGCCTATTGTTAAAGTCAATAATTTTTCTTGAAATATTATGTTGACAAGTATGATTATAAATAATGATCATGATGAATTTGTAAATCTGGCTATTACCCTAATGGCTAGTCATGTAAACATGCCTGTGCTAAAAGTTTTAAGTAGAAATTGTTTTTTTAGACTGATATTAGGCAGAAGAAAAATTTTAATTTTAATTTGTAATAAAAGAAAAGAGATAGGGATTAAATTATAGATTAGTTCTAATTATTTATTTATTTCAGGTTCGCTTAGCACAAAAAAATTTCCAGAACATTTCAAAGTTGAATCAAATTACAATTAATAATTCAGTTACCCGATCGTTTTGTAAGTATGAATTGAATATTTAGTAATTTTGATTTTTGAGTCTCACAGATGCATTTATTTTTTTAATTTTAGCTTTTGTTATTACTTATTTGTTGTAAAAATGATTGCTCAAAAATTAAAATATATACATTTTTTCTTGAAATTTATTAACAAATAAGTGATAAATCATTATTAAATAATATTAGTACAATAAAATTGTTGTCGGACCATATTTAATGATTTTGATCCCTTCATTCAACTAAATAAGAAAATAATAGATGACTAAAAAAGTTTTTAAAAAACTTAATTATTACCTTTTTTTATATTTATAATATTCACCTCAAGGAATTGATCCTTATAGTAGTTTTATATGGGCTTCATAGTTGTCAAACAAGTTAATTAAAAGTTCAGTGAAAGTGGTTTTGTTGTTGTACATATAAACTGATATTCTTTTATAATATGAATAGCATTATATTATTTATTTATAAGTTATTAGATATTAATAGTTATATCTTAAGGGTTGACTGTTAAGTTTATCTAATCAATTGTTTTTATGAATAATATTTGTTATTTCTTAGCTTTATCTCCGGTGACTGATGTTAAGGTACAAGAACCTGCACCACAATTTGAGGGTAAAGCTATTATTGATGGACAAATAAAAGATATTAAGCTATCAGATTTTGCTGGAAAATACTTGGTTTTATTTTTTTATCCCTTGGATTTGTAAGCCATAACCTATAAGTATTTTAATAAATTATAAATATGCTTATTATTATTTTAATTTTGTTCCAGCACATTTGTTTGTCCTACTGAATTAGTGTCATTTAGTGACCACATTGATGAATTTAAAAAAATTGGTGTCAATGTAGTTGGATGTTCATGTGACTCACATTTTTCACATTTAGCATTTGTTAATACTCCTCGAAAGGTTAATTTGCATTATTTAGAAAAACCCATTTTTTTTTTTTTATAGTTACTTATTTATTTGTGAATAATTATAGCATGGTGGTTTGGGTGGACTGAGTTATCCATTATTATCAGATTATAAAAAGGAAATCGCCAAAGCATATGATGTTCTTATTGAACCCGATGGCATACCACTCCGTGGCCTCTTTATTATAGATCCTAAGGTAGATAATAATAGTTTTAATTCCTTATAAAATATGTTTAAATTTGATCATATAATTTTAGGGTATAATAAGACAAATTACCATTAATGATCTGCCAGTAGGCCGTAGTGTAGATGAAGTCTTAAGACTTGTTCAAGCTTTTCAATTTGTTGATGAACATGGAGAAGGTAATACTATATTAAATAATATTTATAATATTATTATTATTATTATTATTCAAATATGATTTTTTTTATTTTAGTGTGTCCAATGAACTGGAAGCCAAATAGTCCAACTATTAAACCTGATCCAAATCTTTCAAAGGAATATTTTGATAAAGTCAACAAATAAATTATAGTTCAATGCTGAAAATACTTGAAAATAATTTTCACCATATTTAAAATTAATTAGGATATTGTCTTTTGATTAAAAAAATAATTATCTGGGATTTTTCTTAATTTTTTTAAACTTAAATGTTGGGTTGCTTAAAAAAATTACTAATCATATTTTGATGAATATAACAGTGAGATAATGGTTATTTAAACACAATTCAGTAGTATAATAAATGATTGGTTTATTATATTAACACAAATTTATGCAATCCGTCATTAGGATTATTAGAAATTAATTAATTTTTAAATTCAACTGGTAATTTTAATTTGTTAAATAATGAGCAATCATGATAAAGATAAATATATTCATATTTAGTTTTTTCTCATAATTTTAGTATTTTGTACTTACCAGTTTCCTATAAAATGTATAGATCTTAATGGTAGCATATAGAAACATTTTTCTTTTTTTATTAATTTTAAAATAATACTTCAACATTGAAATTATGTGAACACATGTTTATATAGTATTGACTTAGGTATCTTTCCGTGTGTTGCGGGGTCGACCAGTTCTTCCAGGTTGCCCCGGAGACACTCAGCCCCTTTGTATAACCACGGGGTTGTCTCTTCCGGGCAGTAGTCCCGGATGACTCCAGGGGTCCTGCCCGGGGCGTCGCCTCACCTCGGGCGCCATAATGAGTGACCGCCGCGGCCAGAGCCCGACGGATTATCGCCTGAATCAAACCCCTTCTACTAAGGCGGTACTCCCACAACCACCACGAGTCCTTCCTCAAGTGTGCCTTTCCCGGTGCGGGCGAGTGCGAGTCCTCGGTGAGTCCACGCGGTCGTGCGCCTCGGGTCCAGCACCCCTGGAGCGTCGAGGCGCTATTAGCAAGCCGACTCGACGGGGCTTACTCCGAGTCCCGTGGTAATTGACTTAGGTATATGTGATTATGAGTGAATAAATTAAACAAAACAAACAATATGTAAAAAATTAAAAATGATGAGTTAATAACTTAAAAACCAAAATGACATACAAAAAAAAAAAAAAATTTGTCCTATTCAAAATTTACTCAACTATTATTTTAGAATAAAGTTTTTAAAAATTCAGTTGCAATGTTAATAAAAAAAATATGAAGTAAATTAGATAAATTTGTTGGAAACTGTATTGATGAAAGTGGCGTTGTTATTATTTATCAACAAGAAATAAAAGATAAGTAAAAAGTTGTTCATTAACCAAAGACTAAACATTTACTGTTTTGAGAATCAGAAATAAGAGTAATGACCTCTGAAGTTAAAGTGACTATAAAAATATGAAAAATGGTAACCTATAGAACCTAACAATGTAGAAGTCAAAATCTCTTAAAATAACATTGAAGGTGGAATAAAATGGATTACTAAAATTTTCAATAACATCTATGATATAGAAGATATACCAAAAGAATAGCTAAAATCAGATTTTATTGTACTACCCAAGAAGATTGGACTAAGAAATGTAAGGAGTACTGTGCTATAAATCTTATGAGTCATATTTTAAGTCATCCATAAATTATACACAACAAATTTTAGCAAATCAATGTGGTTCCATTAAAATAGTGGGTACAAGAGTTATTTGAAGTGCAAGTCTTGATCCAAAGATGTACAGACATAAATTGTGGTGTTTATGTATGTCTGATTGATTATGAGAAAGGCTTGATGAAGTCAAACAGGACAAAATTATAATAATACTCAAATTGCATAGCTTGTTTAAGACTTGATAAAGATATAACCGAGGATTTCAATATACAATATCGTTGGACAAGAATACACCTTTTTCAATTAATTTTTAATCATTTATCAGAGAAAATTGAAAATATTCAATGAGGCTCTTGATAAGATAGACGAAGACATACAACTTATCAGAGCCACAATCAATAATATCGAATATGTGGGTAACACTATTATTTCAGCCAATAATATTGCTGAATTGCAAATCTTTATGGACCACATTGCATAGCACAGTAATCAATTGGACTGAATATTAACGTCCACAAATTAAAACAAATGGTAATTACTTATTACTTTATTAACTAGAACATTAATTTCTTTATGACAATCAAACTAGGATAAAAAGAGAGAAACAATATTGCTATTTAAACAAGAAAAATATTTAATACAATAAGCACAGTTTTCTAGTCATAACTCATTTCTTGAAAAAAAAAAAAAATGAGACACATAAGATATGTGTTCATTATGCTGCTTTGCGTGGTGAGGAATCCTGGGCTCTAATTAATACCATCGAAAAAAAAAACCATAAGCATTTATGTGATAGTTATAGAATACTGCTATAGAAGTAATTACATACTGTTAATAGGTAATAATATAATAATTAGTATAATAAACTTTTTATTTACAAACATTTTTTTATTCTTCAACAACAACTAGCACTTTTTTTTATTTAACTTAAATTTTTGTATTAATATTTTACTATGGGAGTTAATTATTAGTGTACTTTAACGGTATTGTAATTCAATCATAAAAATAATGATTACAAATAAAAAATTATTCTTGTTGAATAGCGACAATGCAAGTGCATCAAGCGTAAGATCTCAATCAAAAATACAGGATATATTGTGAAAGTGTTAAAATATATTTATATATTAAAGTCTAAAGGCATCATGTAACTTTCACATTAACATCAACAAGTTTTAACATCACTTATAAAGGTAGGTACCCTTAATCTTAGTTTAACCAATACTGAGAATTAATTTTATCGATGATACCAGTTTACAATTATATACAAATATTAAATTACCTTATACATCTAAAAACAGATTGAGAGGTAATAACAGGTCTCACTATATGTGCTAAATCAACAATACAATTTTATTTAATAGAATTCACAACAAATATAGACATAAATAATTAAGTTTTTTTTCAAAAAACTATGATAATATAACAAAACTTATGATTGTAAAAAGGCGTAATAACAGTATTAAACATTTAAATTTTATAGTATATCAAAAAAATTGAATTACATGAAAAAAAAAATATAATATATGTAATAACAAAATATTTAAAGAAAACAATGAATAAATAGGCAAACATTAAAAACCAGAGTATAATAGAATTGGTAAGTCAGGTAAATAGTTAAGGTAATATTTTAAAAAAAGTAACACTAATAGATATAATATATATAACTATTACTTTGATATTAAAATAAATACTAAGATAAGTAATAAGTATACGTTGAAAATTATGTAAAATTAATTAACCAACAGCCGCTAAGTGAAAACCAAAAATGATTTATAATAAGTGAGATAACAATAATAGTACTTAACATATAAGTTAAATCAAATATATTAAAAGAAATTCTATTTTAAATTAGCATTGTATACAAATATGGACATTTTTATTCCTAAAATTAAAAGGCTAATATATAATAAATAAAAATAAAAATGTATTTAATAAGTATAAATATAAGGGTAAGATAAAAAAATGGCGTCAATTATTTCACACATTTAAAAAAAAAAGATTTATTTAGGTATCTACATTTTTATTTAGATTTAATGCGTGTAGTAATTCTAGTAATATTTCTATAAAGTAACTTTCTCATATTTAGACAAATTGAGATGTGTGTCAAGTATAACATTGTTTAAATTATATATAAAGATTGGTAATTATTTAAAAAACATACAACCTGTCAAATATGGATCTAATTTAAATCTTTCAGTGAAAATAGATTAATTATTAAATTATATTAATTTTAAACAGTGAATACCTATTATTTTATCTATAGAATAGGTCAAGTAAAAAAATGTAAATTATAAACAACTACGATTATTTAAATACATGTTGATATTTAAAAAAATTAATTAGTTCCATAAATTTTGTAGAAGACTCATTGAAAAATTTAATAATATAAATTAATTGTAAGTTAAAAAACTATAATTAAACAATTATTTAGTAAAAATGTTTAAAGGTCAAATGTCTTAACAGTCTGATCATAACATAAAAACAAAATATGGTAATAAAGACATTTAATACCTACCAGTCGATAAAATACAAATAAAAATTTTTAAGAATCACATTAAAGAAAAATATAGAAATAATAACATCAGTACAGCAGCACCATTACACAGAGTATTGCACAATATACTATTTTTTTTTTTTTTTTTTAAGTAACGGTATCATAGAAGTTAGGTTTTTAATTTTGAAACAGAATATAAGTCATGCTATGTAATAATATAATATTGTAATTTAATTGAAGTTAAGTATAATGATTAAATAATAATGAGTATTAATGTATTACTTTACAATTAACATCACAAAAACTAATGCATAAAATATTTTATAATAAATTTAATTACAATATATATGTTTTTATATTTTATTTAAACTTTAAAATATATTTAGATGAAACAGTCTTATAACAAAACCTATTCAATAAAATATGTATCTTAATTATTATTCATATATTTTGAAATGTAAGCATTTCTTTATATTGCTTAAAAATTAAAACATATATTATTTTAAAATAGAAATCAGGTTAGATCCAAATTATTTTTGCATACATACTGGTTGATTTTTTTAGCAGTACACACTCATTTATCATTATCACAAAAAGTATAAACATTTTTAAAAATCAATACATTCATTTCTCTTTGAGAATCGAAGATGTTTTTTTTTACAAAAGTTTTGTAATGATTTAATTAAAATTATATAAATATTTTCAAAAATGTTAAAACTATTTAAGACAACGAATGTTCATTGGTAAGAGTTATTCTGAGCATAAATATTATAATTTATAAGTAAATACTTATAGGAATAAGAAGATGAATAAAGTCAGCGAAATAAAATTATATAACAAAATGTGACGACAGATCATCATATAGCTTAAGATATAAAGTATGTATATAGAATCTATATTATATGATATTTATCATTGAAATCACAGAAAATATAAAAATTCTTCTTAATTATTTGCATGTTATAAACACTGTACATATTTATGTTTATTTCTTAGTTAACAATAAACCAGAAAAGTCTTTAAACTATAATTTTGAAAATATCAAAGTAGCATCATTATTTTTACAAACAGTTAAAAGAATGGTTGTTTCAATTTAAACTAGTATTAAAAATTTAATAGAACAACCATACTTACCAATCATGTTTACTTATAGCACACAAATTCAATGGATATATAAAATTAATTCATCAAACATAAATGTACTGAATTTTGAACTTTTCTCTAAATAATAAAACATTTAAACAAATAAAGATATGCATAAGAGAAAATTAAAAAAAAAAATATTTTATAATTAGTAGAAGTATAAAAATCTTTAATTGTTGACACCACAACTGTCACATTTGATAATTGTAGGCATCAAATAATAAGTACAATTATATATGAATAGAAAACAATTCATACAGATGTTACTTGCATTACCTTTAATTATTTTGTTTTGAGATCATGGAGAATATGATATTTAATAATCAGATACTGTACCCATGTTTTCAAACTTAAACTACTATATAAAAAAGTATACCAAATAACAATAACACGAAACAACAATATAAATACAAAACCTTGTTTTATAACAGTTATACTGGTGATCTATCGTTCGTGCAAGTAAAGCACCAACACGTACGCTATCTTTTCGAAGAAGTCACTATCATATTAGTCTTTGGCTCTTTTAGAACATGCATCTGATCCAACAGATTTTGTTTTTCTCCCAACAACTTGCTAATATTATCTTGTGCCTCACTTAATAATATTCTGAGAACAAATTAATCATCATATAGATATATTATGGTAATATTAATAAATATTTATGTTGAAATTCCAAAATAATACAATAATACTAACTTTAGACTTTTGTTTTCCTCTTGAAACCTACGTAATTCTAAATTTTCTTCTTTTAATCGTTCAAGAGTACCCAGTTTTCTATGAAGATATTCATTTTCAATAGTAATTTTTTTAAATTCTTCCATTAATTCTATTAACTGATGACCACCATTAGGACTACCACAATTTTCTTTTATTGGTTCCACACATACTAAACCATCATTAGTACGTTCGACTTTTAACCTACTAAGATGAATTTCCGTATCAGTTGGTTTTATGCTTGTTTCATCTTGTAAAGCATCATTCTGGGTTGGACTACATAGTTTTATTGTTGTGTTTTCAATAGTTGCCTACAAAAGTAAAACAATTTAAATTTTATTTTAGATAATATTAATAAATAATTTCCTCTGACCTCAAATGGCAAAGATTTTGACGGATGTTCATCAACAAAAAAGTCTGCTAAGCTAGTTAGTGAGTTTGAATTTAATGATAAAGAAACATTATTAATTTTAGCAGTAAGATTATCATTTTTCCATTCATCCACATTAATCAGTTTTTCATCACGTTTGGGCATAATATTGTGTTCTAATCGAACCATTACTCTAGGTATCTGTGGTAAACCTGCAACACCTTCAACTTCGTTCCAATCCCGTGTTCTGGTTGTAAATTTATCCTAGTCAATAAATGCATATATTTTCATACAATATATTTTATATTTAATTTTCAGTTTTAATAAATAATCTAATTTTAGGCGCAACTAGAGCACATTAATAGGAATACTTAACATCTCTAATATTTTTAACAGTAATTCTTCTGCTTTATAAAATTTTAATCCATATTAGACTATAATTATAAATTAATTTTTAAAATATCAAAACAAGATTATAATGAGTTTTTTGATTATTATACTCATAATCCATAAGCCATATCTTTTACAGTAATAAAGCAGAAATTGTGAGAACAAAGTTTGTCAAGTGTAAACAATCATGAAATCCATTAAAAATAAAAAATAAAATTATAATTTTTATTCTATAATTGAGTCTCAACTGCGCCTAAAATCTAATATATAAAAACGTTATCTAACTAGTCTAATATTATGTGTGCTACTATATTATTTATTGTTTTGTCGATCTTTTAAATTAAAAATTTTTTTTGTAAAAAATAAAAAAACAAATTGAATTTATTATCTCCTGGTAATAATATAAATGAGTCATAAGATCGAAAAAACAAATTTATCCAGAAATTAGTTATTATGAGTACCTTCTTATGCTGTGAAATGAACAGCAAATTATTTGTGTAAGCACACCCATTGCATTCCAAAGGCAAATGATAAAATTAAAACAAAGTGAATATTAAACTCAATAATGATCATGCAATAATAGTTTATATATTAATAACAACCCTCTCAAATATTTTAAGTTTTATCAGTGGAGTTCAATATTCTTTTAGAAGGACACAACATTTTATTTATAAATATACAAGTTATAATATTAATACATTTTTATTATAAACAAATAAAGTAAAAATATATGAAATAAATAACAAATTAGCCAAATTTATACTTATTAATAAATCAATTTTAAATTTTAAACATGTAAATTTTAAAAAATTTTCCTCATACTTTATTACTTTAAAACGTAATTGTTAAGCAATTCATGACATTAAATTAGTAATAATAATTTATATGATCAAATTTACAATGGCCAAACAATGTTAAGCTGTTAATATAATAATTCAATATTCCTAGTCATAAATATATTTTTAAACATTTCTTATATAACATTTAATTATATATAAAAATGAAGAGCCAACTCCCTTACTAGATTTAAAAGAGTAATTTATTTTTTTAACCTGGTTAATAGAAACATGCAGCAGTTTTAAAGAGAAAAAAATTAAAAGGTTTAATGAAAATAAAAAACAAATATTGCATACAAATAATAATATAATAAGATACCTGAAATTCATCCCATGGAATATATGGACACTCTTCTGTATTAACATTTGTGACTTGTAATTTAACAACTGAATTAAGACCTTCTGACTGATGTAAAATTTCAACTCGTCCAAATTTCAAAGTGGTTATAGCAATCTAAAATGAAAATTAAATGTTAGGTGCATCATTATTTAAAACAATTAATTTATAATATAAATAACATGACACTATCAAATTTATTTTACCAAATCTTTTCGTTTAATAGAACTTCCAATTGAATCCCTTTCACTAGAAGTGGTTGGTGGAGTTAATTCTCCTCCTCCAAAAATATCATCAAATGCTTCAGAAGCCAACTCAATATTTTTAATAAATCCACCTTTTGATTTTTGTGACGAAGGAAACTTAAACATGACATCAGCACCATCATTTGTGTCAAGGCTCAAATCCATTAAACTTTCACTATCTGAGCTCATGTCAGATCTAAAATTATTATAATTTTTAATCAAATACATTTTATTAAGAAGCCATTATACCAAAATTTATTTTTTCTGTTTTGTACGCAATATAGTAAAGATAATTCCATGATAATGACTATTTGGTTCAGTTAAAGCATCATTTCCTTAACTTAATAAATATAGAAATAGTTAACAAACATAATCTGATTTACAAATCCAACAATCTAATATTTATACATTTATTTTTCTTATTAATTTAATTTAATATCATAAAAGAAAGTACATTAAGTTAAAAAAAATAAAGCAATAGAATAATTATTATTATTATTTATTGTTGTATTTTATTTTTATAGATGTTTGCAATCATTTTAACTATTTTTAAGCCCGATGGAAGAAAAGTTTAGAAAATGATGGTTTAGAGAAAAAGAATCTATTGTATGTTTTATATTTTATGTGCATTGACTGGATAGTATTTAAAATTTATTATCAAAATAAGTGTGTTTTAATTGAACTTTTTTATTTCATTTTCACTGATAACTTCTTAAAAAATGAAAATATTCAAAATTTTAAAACTATTAGGAAAATATACAGAAAACAATCTTGTTTATAAAATGTATAATAGATTTATTTTCCATAAACTAAACCAAATTTGTAATTCTGAAAATACAGAATGCATGCATTAGTTTCTATATTATATGTAAGATAGACAGAAAAAATTAATTTTAGTGTTGTGGCTCTTTAAGAGTCATGCCTATATGTTTTGTCTCCATCTTATTAACATAACACATTGCAAATTTTCCTTCAGTAAAATGCTATTATGGGGCAAGCTTTAATATAAGAATCAATTTACCTAAAATTATACTTAAAGGTTAGGTTTTACATAGATTTTTATTAATTTTTATATTTAAAGTGAGTTATGAATATTTTAAAGTTTTGATATTTTACATAGCTATAACTCACTTAATAACTAAAATATCATTAAAAATCTATGCAATGCCCTAAATATTATTCTTACCTTTAAGTTTAATAATAGATAAATTGACTCTCAAGCTAACAGTAAAAAATAGTCTGCTGAACGAAAATTTGATAAGATATAAGTTAATGAAACAAAGACAATATAATATGTAGGTATGACTTATTCTTTGTGATCTGTTATTTACCTAACAGAAACATTATCGTTAAAATCGTCTATATTTTGTTTTCCTGTAAGATCAACAGATGCTCCAAAATTAAACCAACGTTTCTTCATGCCTTTGAAAGTTGGTAAATTTATATCTGACGTAATGGATTCAGCCATTTTTATTTGAGACATTTCTTTGACATTATCATACACAACAGATGCTGATTTTTGCGACATAAATTCTTTTCGTTTTGAACTGGCTCCAGATATAGCCATTGGTATTCTGAAAGCTTGGCTCATATCATACACATATCCAACATCCTTAAAGAAAAATTTATATTTTAATAACATAAAACACAAAAGTATTTAAAAATATCAAACCTCATAAGTAGTGGTTTGTATGTTATTGCTTAATTGTGCGCTATGACCACTTTGAGTTGCTATACTTGATGAATCTGCCACAACACTTGAACTAACATCATCAACACCTCCAGATTTGCCCAACGTATCCAACTGAGCACTAGTGACAAATGTTATTTCAACTTGTGCAAATAGTGCAGCAAATACAAATGATCCGCTTTTTTTACTTCCAACTATATTATGTTGATCAGCAACAATATAAGTGGCCAGCTAAATATAAATATATAATTTATTATATTACTTCTCTCTGTATTATTTTATAAAAAATAAATGCTAACTTCATCTACTGCATCAGCCACGCGCAAAAGAAAAAGATATTGAAAATGATTGATTTGTATGCTGATTAAATTTGGAACATAACATAACACTGTCATATCACCATATTTTAAGCTTCTATTAAAAACTTCAGATTTTGGTGTAAGGGTAGGTGGCTGAACCCATAAGGTTAGGGGAAATGCTTCAAGAAAAGGTACTGGAGTAGATCCAACTGCTCTGGCACCATAAAAATCACCCCAAACAGGATCTAATCGCACACACCTAGTATACATATATTATAAAATAAGTTTATCTTAAAAATAAATATCTACAAATATATATTACATTAATAAGCTATAAAATATCTAACTTATTTTTAAAATTAATGTTCAACATACCAAATATCTTTAGCTTCGATCCATAAAAGTTCTTGGCTTAACTCTTTTGTGAACTCTTCTAGTGAAAAAACTGCTATATTATTAGGGTAAGCTCGTACATCATCGTTGTCTAAACCAATAAGTTTTAAATTTGTTAGTGAAAATTATTTTACTAAATCATGTATAATTTCATGTCAAATCAGAAATCTTAATCAAAGGAGGCTATTTTATAAGAATGGAAAACCTAATATAACCTAAAGTATAAAATTAATGTTATTTAATTATGTCCACTAAATGATTAGTTTATAATCCTATATTATATTATTAAGAAAATTCGATACAGACTGTATTTTAAGGTATTTAATAAAGGTTATTTTTTAAATAGATTTATATGGATTGTTTGAATGTGTGATATAACATAGGTCTATTTTAGAAAGAATATAAAATGAATCATGTAGTGCCAGATAGAAGCAGTGTAAAAACAATCTTCGCCCATTTCCATGATTGAAACAAAAAAAGGTCTATTTTGATACAAAAAAAAACACAAATAGGATCAAACCTCTTTAAGTTAAAATCAAATTTATCTTTTATAGCCAAAAAAAAATGTAAATAAAAATATTATACAATGTTTTCTAAAATTTTATTTTTATTCATTAGAATAAAAACAATTAAAATAAGAATTTTCAATAGGAAGATAAGTATTAGTACCCACATTTTACTACCAAATAGTGAATACTATAACTTATTATTGTATATTTATATTAAATTCTTAGCTGAATGATGAAAATGATTTTTATTTGTTTTTCTATTTAAGATTTGATTTGATTTTATATGAAATAAAAAATATGTTTCAATCCTTAATTTTAAGCATTGGTTTCTATTATAATGATATTCTATGATGAGGTTCATTTTACAGATAAATTATTTCTATGGTTTTTATTACCTTGAGCATGATTTAATAATTTTTCTGTTACAGGATGATAATCTCCCTCTTTTGCTGGATATTCAGAAGAATAGAAAAGAGATGCAAATTGTAAACCATTAACACAATTAGCTAAATCAGATCTTGACATGCCATGTTCATTACTACGAACATTACTCAAAGTAGCTCGACTAGTTTGTAAATTTAATGATTTTGGACGATCCTTTTGATTATTACAAAGTTTTTCTTCTTCAAATATAAACTGTAAGATAACATTTGTTTATAGAACAAAACATTTTGAAAATATTGCTGATAATTTTGATTACTAATTACTTACACGAGGCATAATTGCTTCGACAAGAATGTCAAAATAAATCATACTGCCTAAATTATCTTGATTTGCTACATTAGTAGTCATTAGTGATTTATAGACATTCAATGCAAATGTATTTAACCATAGTACAGTTAATGCGTCAAAGTTCATTTGAACTGGATTTAATTGTGCATAAAATTTTGATGGAGGCACTGAAAATAATTTTTAATTATTATGTTATTACTTGTTTTACTATGTAAATGAAAACATGACTTACAAGGAAATGCAACATCTCCAGGATAATAATAATATGTAAACTCTGCATGAATTACTTTAGAATCATGAGGTAATTTATGACGTTCTTTATCACCTAAAGTAATACAAATTATAATGAATATAATAATATTTGGTTTTTTTTTTTTTTTTACAAAAAATCTGCTTTGTATACTGTTAATAAGTTAATTTACTAATCACTAAATATATTTATATTTAACTCATAAATACCTTTGATAAAAGCAATCTGATCTTGTTTTTTTCCAGACTGAACCCTAAATACAACGAAGTCAGACATTCTTAGAACAGTACAACTTGTCATCAGCTTTGAATATTGAGCTTTTAAATATTTAGAAACATTTCCTTTTTGAACATCGGGAATTTTAAAATTCTCTCTCATTAATGTGCATAGGTTCTCCCAAAATTTAGACTGGGAATCTTTTAACCATTGAAAAAAAGATGAACTTGCTTTTTTGTAAAGACCCCAATGTAATCGATCGCTATCAGCTAAATGATAAGGGTATAGATCAATTTGAAAACAAGTTACTTCAATTTGTATTGAACCACCTTTTTGTAAATCTGGATGTAAAGAACGACCTAAATCATTAAAATATTTTAGTTATAACTTTTAATTTATAACACAGTTAAATTAAAAACCTAAAAAGTCATATCTTACTTCCAGGATCATCACTAAGATGAAGATTAATTTTTTGTGCAACAAAATGATATGATGTTTCAATTACATCGTGAAAACTAAACAAACATGAACTTTTTGAACTTGATACAAATTTTCCTCTCTTTTCTTGATCTAGTTGAGCTTGATATTCAGGTAAACACTAAAAAATATATACAAGCATTATTGTGTAGAATATATTTATAAAAATTGTATTAATTGAATTAATTATTTACTTCAAGTTTTCTAATTGCTTTTTTCTTGCGAGAAAGATCTGTTGATTTTTTTACAACACCAGCTAATGAATCTATGTAATGAAGTGCTGCTTTCATTTGAGAATCAGTGAAAACACACAATAACTCTTCAATTAAAATTGCTAACTTGCATCCCAAAATGAAACAATCTATAGAAAGTTTGCAGTTATACAGTTTTTATTAAATTAATTATAATACTAAAATAATCATAATTTAATATATAGCTACCTGAAAGTCTCTTTTTAATAGTTAACCGACAAATTATATCATTTGTGAATAATTTAATAGGAGGTTTACTTCGATCATTAGTAGAATATAATTCAATTCGTATCATCTGCCAAGTCAATTCTTTAAATATTAATATTTGTGTTTTCTGTTCATTTTTCAGTCTTGTTGTCTTAAGATTTGTAGACTCCCAGTTAGGAGATTTAGATTGAACTAATATTTTCAGAATCTAAAATACAAAATTAATTTGTTTGATATTTTATGGATAAAAAATATTAAAATTTTTGTTTTTAAAATTATTAATAATTTAATAACAATATGTGTACTTTTATATCAATATTATTAATTAACTATTATAAATTATTTTTATTTTTTTTAAATAAGAAAATATAGTCACATTAATATGATAAACTACATACCCAGATTAATTAGTTTGTGTACACTAACTTAATATTTAAAAATTGTATAATTGATTGTAATAAAATAAATATTTATTTGATACACATTGTGATATTGTGAACCCCATATGAAACTCTTATAAACTATAACTTATCAATAGTTTACAAATATTATAAATTTTTACTTAATTCTTACTTTATTTTATTTTATCTATTTTTTGTAGATTATATTATCTATATTTAATACAAAAAAAGTATTATTGCACTTGTGCCTTTCTTGACATTAGCCAAGCTTTTGATAAAGTTTGGTATGAACGATTACTTTTCAAACTAAAAAAAATTCCTCTCCCTTGTTTATTTTTGTTAAGTAATATATAAGTGAACACCATTTTCAAAAAAATATTATTTTTGTAACATAATCACTTATTATAATATATATTTATACTTAGAGTTATGTAAAACACTTTTTTTTCCAATATAACAGCTTTTTAAATAGGTATAATGACTAAAAATATTATATCTATGATTACAAATAAAAAGATAATTACTATTAACACAATATAGTTTTAAAAGCATAATTTAATTAAAAGTAAAAAGATAAAGAGATAATTATGGAATTTGGTTTTTTATATCTATGGAAGCAAAATTATTTAAAAAAATAAGTTCTACCTGAACAGAAGCATGAAAAGCAGGATCTCTAAAAGTAATATTAACTTCATTGATTTGTATAGTCATGCCATCAATAACTTGATTAATAAATTTATATTTTCCCGGTTGTACAGCCTGTATATTTTCCCGCATTGCCATTGATTCCACATTGTCACAAGTCTCGATTTCAACCGAAACTTTATCTAAAGTCTACAAAACATCATAATATAATTAATTGTGACAAAGTGAATATCATGTAAAATATTTACTTTTTAAATGATTTTTATGTAAAAGAATTTCTATAATTTATTATAATTTCATATAAAAACAACATAGTCATAAAAATAAGATATGATAAATATATAACTAAAACTTAACAACTTATACTTAAATATTTTTATAAAAATTAAAATTACCCAAACTAATAAATGTAGGTTAGGTTTTTTATACCTTAGTTTGTAATTTTTTTACAGTACTATTTTATTTTTGAATCATTGATTTCTAGTTTTAAATGACCAATATTAAGTAATTAAATCCTATACTTTTCAACATCATGCATATACATTATGTAAACGTTCATTTCTAAGCAAATGTCAAAATATTGATATTACAATATATTACCAAGGACATAGGAACTTTTTTGATGGCCATGAATGGAACCTGAAAGAAAACTCTATCACATTTGGCGCTGGTAATTCGTACCCAATATGGTACATCTAATACATCCATTAAAGCATTTTCATCAAGTTCCAGAGATGTCAATTCACCTTCACCTTTAAATGTACTCAAATTTATGTCTTCTTCTTTCAGGCCTTTAGTGAACCTACATTTTTATTAAACATTCAAATCATTCAATACATAACAAGACCTAGGAATAGTATTATACAAAAACTATCAAATTTTAAAACTCACCTCGATAGTTGTTTTAAAATTTGTTTTTTAAGAACAGAAGCCATTTCTGTAATTCGATAGATTTAAATATTTTAATACTAATATACAAAAATCTAAAAGTCAACTTGTTGTAATCACATATTTAATATATGATTATATAACACCATAATATTACAAATTAATAACATTTTAATATCTATACAAATAATATTAAAAACATGTACAGTGTACACTATATGAAATAATAAATAGTGGTTACTAAACGCCTCAGTGCCTCACGCCTGTTGGGAAGACGTAGTGTGGACTATGGACTATGGAGTGCTGGCAAGTGGCAACTGGCAAGTGCTATCAGTAGTTATCAAATGACTTTAACTTATCGAGTTATCAGCTGATTTGATTCGTATTGATAAAAGTCGTTACAACAAATATCTGAAGTAAAAACCACAAATTGAATACATTAGGCATAGATGGGCAACTGGCGGCACGCGGGTCAATGCATCTCACAAGCTTTTTTTATTTGGTCTGTGATACATTTTCAAATAACCTTATAAGATTTTAGCGTTTATCTGTATTTTATTTTATTAATTATATTTTTTGTAAAACATAGATAGGTATTAGTTGATTTGTTATCTAGTAATTAGTATTGAAACTATTAACTAAGCTTAATTATTAAATGTTTAAATATATATTTATAGAGGCATAGCTAACAAAACTAATAAGTACTTAGGTAATTATTTTATTTTATCAGTTCAGTCGTTCGGTCGTTCTCGTCGTCGTTGTCGTCATTTCATGCTAGCCGTTGGTCTTATTAATTTCTTATTTTGCAGTTTTTTAAAAATGTCCACTAAAAAGTAAAAAAACATAAAATCAATAATGATAATAAAACTTTTAAAAACAAATAGGAGAATAAGTTTTAAATCGATTTTGTTGAATAATCTGTACCTACCTACACAATCTCAAATCTCACATTAAAACATGATGAACTTATGATAATTTAATTTATTTTACGGATAAAGACGTTAAAGTATTTAGTAAATTCACACTAATTAATAATAACAATAATACAATTAATATAGGTAATTCATATTATAGCGAGTGATGCTTTTATCGTAAAAGTAAGAGAACATTAATTATTTGTAAAAACTATTCCCGTTTATGAAAATAGTTAAAACCCTATTTAGTAATTTGGCACCCTATTTCAATGTTCCTTCTTTTACTTTTATTTTGCTATTGACTATTCAAATTTCAAAAAAATTTCCCGTTGTAAAAACTAAAAATGTACTTAATTATTAAATAGCTTCATTAATTTCTTAATATATCGTGATAAAATACAGTACCTATGTGTTAAAAATAATTTAAAAATTACTAGACACAGTGTATATAATATATCTATATATAAAATAAAAATAATTATATATTATTATTTAATTTTTAATATTTTTTCGGCGTCCCTAAAAGGTAAGTGCCCTGGGCAATTAGCCACCCCAACTACTGCCAAAATACATTTCTGCCTATAATTATAATATATTATTTGTAAATTGTAGAAAATAATATGATTTATGAGCTATTTATTAAGACTATTAAATTATTACTAGGGAATTTGTCAAATTAAAAAATAAATGATTTAATCAAACATCGGTGAATAAATTAATTTATATTTATATTCTATTTAATTATTAAAATATTGCTTTTTACTTGAAAATATGAGTAAAACATATAATAATAATTGACCATGTTAATCCTTATTTATACCACACTATTTATACTGTTATGGTGAGTGATGAGTGATGACAATATAATATATGGACATACCTAAAGCAAAAAACGTTTGTATTATAATGGAATCATAAATTATTGTATTTAAATAAAAAATTTGTAAATAACTTTTAAAAAAAAAGAATTTTTCAGAATACTATAATGACAATTAACAAGTAAAAATAGTAAGTCAGGGCGTGTCTAAAAATTAAAATACAAGTCTATCGTCTATCTATAGGTAACTTTTTTCTCTATCACATGTACCGCGCTGGACTAATTGTAGTAAGAAACCGCGAGGATTATTTTTGGAATTTGCTACTCGAAAATTATTCTCGGATACTGAATCATCGCCATCACTCATCTGCACCTTCACTTTTACCAAAATAGCTTAATAACGTACCATCGTTTGATTTCCAGTTCCAGATATAGGCAATTATGCCCCCGAGAGAAAAGCATCGGACTTAAATAAGTTCAGGTACATTTTTGTTAAATAATAGTAACTGTATCGCTATTTCAATTTTAAACGATCGTGTTGGACATATAACCGACACGCTATATACAGGTAAATCACGTTTAAAATGTTATTCAGATCGGTGATAACTTGGACCTTGGTAACTGAAAATAATTTACATTTATAATTTGTAATAAATCCAGTAAACAATTTTCGTAATTTTCACGTTGTAGTTCCGATCGATAACTTGTTCACGCACGAGACATACACAATATTGTATTTAATTTATTATTGTTCCTAATAAAATCGATTTATAATTTACTTACAGATATGAATTATAATCGACTATCGAGCTATTCTGTTATTAAAGTTAGACTGCAGAATATGTTTATTTCTTTTTTCATCCAAACCTACCGATTGGTAGGTAGTCTCTTTAGTTGCATGTTTTTTGTTTTTGTTTTTATCCATCCATAAGATAAACAGTTATGATCGTATTTTTATAATTATATTATTTTTACACAGATTCACGTTTATAACAAATATAGTTAGAATTGAACTACACGTAAATGTCTATAGTGTAGCTTAGGTACTTAAACCTAATTATATATTTAACTGACGTATTTTTATGCGTTCATATTATATAATATTGTGTATTGTAACATAATAACACAAATAGTTACAGAAAAAATAATTACGTCAATATTATACAATGTTTTCTTATTTGTAATAAAAAATTATTTTAAGTATAATAAGTTGGGGACGGATTAATCTGTAAAATTTTTTTCTAAAACAAGTTATTTAAAATTTGATAAGATACAATTTAAATCATTTTTATTAAATATTTTGATACAATTATATATTTTTAAATATTTTACTAATTTTTAAACATATTTTAACAATTTAACATTTCATCATTCATATACGTTTTCAAGCCATGTTTCAGTAAACAAAAATAACCATTTATCGGTATATTTGCATGGTTTATATTTTTAATCGTTATCTTGCTGATACTTTCCAGCTCTCTTTTTATGCAATGTAATGTGTAAGAAGTATTCATATTATATTTAATAGTATAGTATATAATTATATACTTTTTAAAGTACCTCTAACTAAAAAAAAAAATTAAAATTCATAAGCAGAGAAATAGGTACAATATTTATAAATTCGCAATTTTCCACTTGTACCTAATTATTAACTAGTGGAATCTGTAGATATTCTTATTCGTTAGTAAATAGTAATAAATTAGTATCTAATCACTAAAACACAAAAGGCCCAGCCTTTTGGGTAATATTTATATTACTATTTATTAGTTAGTCAATGTATTAATAATTAATTCTGAGAAATTCTTAAAAATAGCATACTATTCCAGGATTTTACAAAAGTAGAACTTATAAATACAAATATAAAAAGACAAACAAGTATATTTTTATTAATAATAACAGATTAAAGTTTCAATTAACTAATACCTTATCTAAGAGTAATACAAATTTAAAATATTTACTTGAATATTTTGTGTTGAGCAATAATAGTAGACTTCAGGAACTAAAAACTATAATTTTGTTTATAATGCCTGTTCATATTATGAAAGTTTAAAAAAAAAAGTATACATTTATATTAAATAATTAAAGTCGCATTAAATAATATAAATAATAACAACTGTCGTATTAATTATTGAGAACTTACTTGACTATAATTAAAAACAAAAAATGGAATTAAAAAATATTAAATCTTATACTAGTAAACAAAAAATAATAATTTAAAAATTATATACATTTAAATAATACACGTAAATATAATTTAAATATATCTTAATAATAAAATTCAGTCTTGAATGGAATAAAAAAAATACCAATGATATACAAATATTAAATACTTTAATATTTTAACTGGCAACAAAAAATAGAAATGTAATAGTTATTATAAATTATATTAGTTTAAAAGTGCTTGTATATTTTTAGTTGATATTTATTTAAATTTTATAAAAATCAACTAAAATAATTTTAATCTTTAAAAGGTAATTTCATTTATAATCTAGTTATTTATTTGTTTATACTCTGAAAATGCATTAATATACTTCAATTAGGGTTTAAAAAAATTAATAAAAAACTAGCATGTGAGGAGAATATTTTTATTAACTTTTAATTAGTAAAAAAACTGAATATTCATTTAGATTTAATAATCAAAAATTTAACAATACTACATATTCCCCAGTACCAATGATGAAAGACATTCTGGTACAAACAAAAATTTAAAAACCATAAAGTACCAGGAATATAAATATCTATTGAAAAAAAATAGATTGGATTGGCTGAATAGGTTCACTAAATAATCAAGAATTGATAAAAGCAGACGATTCCAAAAAAATAAAAGACTGCAATTTTGTATATCCTTTACAAAAAAAAAGAAACAAATATGTAATAATTAAAGAGGTGTCTTACTACCTTCCGAACATCCAAACAAAATTGTTTATTTTATTAATATACATTTTATTTTATGTATTTACCAAATTTACATGCAAATAAGTAGAAATATAGATATTATATAAAGTTAATCAAATAGCAAACGGAAATTAAGAAGAAAAACAGGATCTAAAATAATGAGGAACTCAAACCATCATGTCAAAGTCCAGAATTGTAGAGAAAATTTAAATGAAACAAATAAAGTAGAGAATTAATTGGTGAGTCTTGACAATGGATAGAAAAATATGGAAAGTGGTATATTTAGTGGTATGTTTTTAAAAACTGATATTATTAAAAAGAAGAAAAAAAGCTAAGAATGTACAAATTTACTGTTTGAAAAAAACTTGAAAGATAAATAAATGTTTATCATGTATTAAAAATTGAACAATGCACTTTTTTACAAAATGGAATAAAGTAATTTTCTTTCACATATAAAGATATAAAATAAAATTATATCTCAATTGTAAAAACTTCTTTATAAAATAGTAAGTATTCGTTTATTTGTTTGTGTGCGAATAATAGTATATTTTTTTGAATTGTATCTTAATGTTTGTTATTTGAGTATTTAGGAAATAAAATTTAAAATTAAACATGAATTTTAATAATAGTACAAAATATATTATTTTTAAATTATAAAAAAATTAACAGTATTTGATATCAAATTTAAAATAATTCTATTCTATCAAAAATTAAACAATCTTTACTTTATCAACAATGAAGAGTAATTTGCTTAGTAGTATAATTATATTATATTATTTTCTGAAACCTATTTTCTTAAAATGAAAACATTTTTGAGTAAAGCTTTTTTTCTGTAGCTAAATATTGCGTTTGAGCTTGTTTTACTTTTTTTAACTCAATTAAAATATTTTTTTCATCTGGAAAAATTTCTAAAGCTTGTTTGTAGTATTTTATTGCTTTCTCATAATTATTGAGTGAACTAAATGCTTTACCAATGCGAAAAAGAGCCTTTCCATTATTACAATCTATGTTCAGAACCTATAACAAAAAGTAACTTTCAATTAGTTCAACATTAATTATAATATTTTACAATAAATGCTTGATACAAGAGATTTTGTTTAGTTGGACTTATTAATTTTTTCCCACCAGTTTTAAATTATAATATACAATTAATATAGTCCATAAATCAGTGGTTTTCAACCATTGTGCTGTGAGTGCCATTGAAGTGTGCCACAATAAATCTATTCAATAATTTTATAATATTTTATGTATTCATAAGTATTATTATTCATATTCGGTAAAAACTAATGAATATCAAACATAAAGATAGGCTAAATCATCAGTCTATACAGGACTAGTGTACTGCAAAAACTTTTTAGGTAATGAAGTGTGCCACATTGTTAAAAAGATTGAAAACCACAGCCATAAATAGTTTTTTTTATAATATTTACTTGTTCTAATAATTCAATTGCAATTTTGTAATTTTTTTCTTTCAAATGAACAGTGGATAAATTTAATAATGTATTTGTTTGTATAATTTTCAGCATATTTAAATCCATTGTAGAATTTTTATGATAACTTTTATACCTGTAAAATATGAATCTATTAATCTAATATAATGAAATACATTATATCGAAATAATGATAAATACTATAAAATATTAAAAATACTTACCATTCAAAATATCGTAACACTTTGTCATATTTTCGTCTAGCACTTGAATAACTTTTGCAACTAAAAAAATAGTTTCCCGATTCTTTGATTTTATTTAGAACATCACAAATTTGTATTATCTTGAAAAAGAAATAATCAAATTTTAATAAGCAAAAATATTTAGAGTAAAATATTAAGTAATTACATCAAGATCAACTGGCTGAACAGTCCAATCTTCAGGAAAAGGGGGAAAAACATCATTGGTTGCATCATTTTCATTAATATTCCAAGTACTACTATCAGTTGATAGCTCACCACAATCTGTGATTATACAAGACTAAAATCATAAAAATATGATTAATAAATACAAAATACTTTTAATTATAATTAGGGTTTCCAATCTTCAGATAAAGAAATACAGCAAAACTTTTAAAGAAGACATTGGAGAATAATACATATTTGTTCAATATAGAACATTTAAGAAATAATATGTGCAGTAACTAACAAAATACAGAAATACTAAGATAACTTAGCTTCAAATCAATATTTAACTACTAAATATTAGTTTTATACCAAATTTTTCTTCTAGAAAATCTTGTAGCTTATACGGATTTTTAAATTTAAAATCTTTTTCATAAAAATGTATTTTACTATTTTATTAAATATTAGTCTATACGTGGAATTTTTAAGATTGGTAAATATTGAATTCTATTATTAAGCTTCACTAATTACTTTCCAGCATAAATGATCAAATACTAGTCTATAGGATAATTTTTTCATATTAAAAAAAAAAAAAAAATACATAATTTTAATTTAAAAAATATATTATTTTACATAGACAAAACCAAACTGCTGAACTCACTAAATATTAGTATTATTTTACTTACATTAATAGGGATATCATTATTAGTAGCTGTGGTAGAAATTGTTTGAACTACACAAAATCCTTTTTTCACTTTTCCAAAAACAACATTCTTACCATCCAAATGTGAGCACGGAGCAGTCGTGATGAAAAACTGGGAGTTATTAGTATTTGGATGGCCTGTGTTTGCCATACTCAAGACTCCAGGTTCTTCATGCTAGAATGAAAAGTAATATATTAAATTTATTACATAAAAAATAAAATATTTTATTATAATATTGAGAAGTTTATATTTATGTAGTGAAATATTACAATAAACAGTTAAATTATAGTTAAAAATTAAAAATTAAATTTAATAGTTTAATATTTTCAATCAAGTAAAATCACTATAAGAAATAAAATCATACATTCTAAAGTTATAAATAAAACAAAAGTATTTTATAAGTCCTATAGTACTTCTTAATTTTCCAAATTAACTAGTTTTAGTACATGTCTAACTTTAACTAAAGACAAAATATATTCTAGATTTTTTTTATGGGTAAAATACATTTAAATTATACCAACTGCATTATCCCTACTTTTTCTGAGTTCAAATTAATTTATCTTTCTATTGTTTTACATTTTGTTTCAGTGGAAATGTATAATATAAATACAATTTCAATGATTAATTTTATGATTTTCCACTTATTTATTTAAATTTACAAATTTTTAATGTTAACATAAAAAACTGGAGACAGATTCAACAACTACTTAAAAGTTAGTGTATCAATAATATTGTTGAGATTGGTATTATATATCAAAAATGTCTCAAATTAATGTTTAGTGATGCATGTGGTATCAGACCACAAAGTTGCGTTCGCTAGGTAATTTAAAAATAAAACTTTAGAAATTACTATGTGTTTATTATTATATTAGATATTATAATTTTTTTTACATTTTATTGAAAACTTTATTGTTACATAAAAATTTATTAATTTTTAATTTGTTTTATAAAAAACAAAAACCAAAAAATTATTATTTTTGAAATTTTTGTGATTGAATGGATTATTAGAGGTTGGATATTTATGGGTTTATGACTTAGCATATTTTTTTAGAGTAATCAAAATTATACCAAACTATGAAAAAAAATCAAATCCGATAAAGTCAGCTATATCTATATTACTTAGTATCAATGTAATTTACCAGCAATTTAAAGTTTTCGTCCTCAAAATATAAACCATATATACTTTCACCGCCTGATCCATTACCAGCAGTAATGTCACCACCCTGGACCATAAATTCAGGAACAGCTATAATTATAAAAAAAAGTGTCATAATTCTGTTAGTTATTTAAATCAGACTACATAATTATTTATTTATTTTTTTTTTTTACAGTAAAATTAATTTTTAATAAAAATTACTCAATTTTAATATTTAACTAAAAAAATATATATAGCCAATGTCTAATATATTTTGCCAATTTATATTCTCGTGAGTGGTGATAAAAAATAATAAGTGTCAGAATATCATATTATTGTTCAATTTGTGGCAACTCAAACATTTTTAAGTCTCCAAATATATCTACAGTACTGTTTATACACATATAATGTATGAATAAATTGTTTAGAAACTTTAACAAATTTTAAAATTAATTCACAAGGTTAAGGGTAAAGAAAATAGAATAAAACATCTATATTTTTATTTTGTATAAACTTATTACAGTTATTTATTAGATATATTGTATATTAATAACTTAAAGTAAAGACCTTTTTTAATAGAAATCAACTGGTATATGAATATTGATTATTATTGCTATTATGCTATATGTCAAATTATTAAGTACTTATATAGGTTTTTTATTTTAAATACTATATTATAATTAATAATACCTCGATGGAATAGTGACCCTTTTAAATGTAATGGCTTTCCTGATAAACCAATACCTCTTTCACCAGTACAAAGAGCTCTAAAATTGTTAGCAGTCTTAGGTACTATATTATTAAACAATTCAATGACAATACGTCCAACTGTAAAAATAAAAATGAACAATTCAGTAAATTTATTTGATTATCTGGAAACATTGCAAAGGTGTGGTATTATTTAACTCTACATTTTAGTATTTTACTCACTTTTTTCTTGGGCAATTTCGATATCCAAAAAAACTACCGAGTTTCCAGCAGTAACACTACTACTATTATCCATAGTTAAGGAATAAAATAGCTAATTATGTATCACTAGAATGAATTCAAAATTATATCTATAAATCTACTATAAATTAAGCAATTTATAGTTACAACAGTTTGTAAGATAAAATATTTAGTTGATCCTCTATATTTTCAGACGTATTACATAGTACTATAATTAGTGGGTATTTTATTTAAATAATACTGAATGAAATGATAAGTTTAGAGAAATTGTTTTGAAATTAATAATTTTAAATGACATTAATTAATTTTCTAATATTCTCAGTTATAATAACTAAATCTTAACTAATGTCTATTAATTAATACTGTAAAAGTAAAAATTACAAAATAAAAAAATAATCATAAAAAATGAAAGGCCTATTAAAATTTGTTTTTAAATAATGCACTATTCATCAATGTTATCATACAAAGATAAAAAAAAAACCTTAATAGCTATATCTTATCAATAATATATCACATTATCATCTGAAAACAACTTACTGGAATGTTTGGAATCGGAATAGTCTATGGAGTATATTGTAAACCGTGTATAGACCACCACCACAGGTGTGAATCAACAATTTCAGTGGTATACCGGATAACGACATTAAGCAAGAACACCAATTGATCGAATGTTTTTGTTTTCCAATCTGTCATCTGGATAAGATAAAAATATTGTTGATCCTTGATTCATAATTTTTATACATAATATTGTATTATATTTATATCTAACATTCTAACTTTTATTTTTTAACAGCTTACAATTTACAAATATTACAACATAATACATATTAAATAAAAGTAATTAGTAAATTTTACTTAGTCATCCGAGAAACACTCATTTGCATCAAGATGCCGATGATCAAATTGCAAAGTTCGGATGGTGAAGTGTTTCAAGTAGATTTTGAGATCGCTAAAGCATCGGTTACTATCAAAACTATGGTTGAGGACTTGGGCTTAGAAGAAGAAGACGAAGAAATTGTGCCATTGCCAAACGTGAACGCTGGAATATTGAAGAAAGTTATCCAATGGGCAACCTACCACAAGGACGACCCACCTGCAACTGAAGACGACGAAGGACGCGAGAAGCGTACCGATGATATATCTAGCTGGGATGCAGATTTTCTGAAAGTGGATCAGGGTACATTATTTGAACTCATATTGGCTGCCAACTATTTGGACATCAAAGGCTTATTGGACGTTACATGTAAGACTGTTGCTAATATGATTAAAGGAAAAACTCCTGAGGAGATAAGGAAAACATTCAATATTAAAAATGATTTCTCAGCTGCCGAGGAGGAACAAGTACGCAAAGAAAATGAATGGTGCGAAGAAAAATAACTTATCTATAAATTAATGTACTAATATTTTGTCCACTACTTCATAATTTTAGATTTAAAATATCCATATTTTTATTTTATATCTATTTATTTAATTTAAATATGAATATTTTAAGTGAAATTATGCTATCATTCTAATTTAAATGTGAATATTAAATAGGTTTATAATATTTAATTTTGCTTGGACTTATTCAATTAAGTACTAGTAGTACTTAAATATATTTCATAATTTTTGTTCCAATTTTGCAAGTCAATTAAGTAACTATTACAACATAAAAGATAAGTATACATAGTCTGATGTGTGCAAATATTCATTAAACAACAAAAAACTATTCATTATTTGTACTGTTCAATAAATATTATATAATGCAACTTTTTTTTTTTCATGCATAATATAAACTAAAAAATAAAAACTTAATGAATATATATATTTGTATAGCAATTAAGAATAAACCAATATTTTACTGAACATTTATTACTTGTATGAAAATTAATTGCTCCTGTGATAAATATTACTAATTATTGCTATTGATGTTAGTTTTTTATGTAAAGGAAGCGATTGTAGTGTTTAGTAATATAAAATGTTTGTAATGTGTATGTTTATAAATGTATGAACTATATACTAATTAATAATATTTCTTGGTATATTTTATGACTATTTATCTGAAATATAACTATTTTAAAACAATTAATTTGTTTTTAAATAATTTATTCATTAAGATATCTTATAAATTGAAGACATTTTAAATTGATAAATTATGAGTATCATTGAAACCTTAGCGTTGTAAACTCTTCAAATAATCAATACATTGAAGGTTAAGTACAAAAACTTTTTTTTAAAGATTTAAAACTTAACCACAATTTTTATTTTATATGATAAATAATATTTCAAGGTTGCAATAATTCTTAAATTATGCGAGTGTCCACCTCTATTTATTGTCCTATAAGTAGCCAATATATCTTTTATTTGTTTTCAATCGTTCCAATATTGGATTTAATGATTTGTTAAACTCTTTTATTATTACATTATCTGTATTATCTTATTGGTTTTTCACAATATTTTAATTTTTATATGATTATATTTATAATATTATTAATTCATACACTCATGATTTGTTTTAAAATTTAGAAGACATAAATAATATTCTAAACTTTAAGTATGATTAATAGTCAATTCACTCTAAAGCTAACAACATAAAACTTGAACTACTGTATGTCTATATTGGTACATCACGTACTTGTAAGACATGGACAGTATATCAGGTATGACGTCCTCTCTACCATACAATCAAATACAATAAAATTATAGCGCAGTATAATATTTATTAAGTTATTTACTATAATCAGTTCTGTTATAATTTCAATCTTGTATCATAGCCCATAGGTAATGTTTAATATAAGTTACATATATCATACTTACCTCTAAACTAAATTATGCTCAGTTAATTGGGCTATACGACAGTATAAACTAATATCTCTATTTAAAATTAATATATTTCATGAACTTTAAATTTGCAATATAACATGGATACTTGTTACTTTTATATTAGTAATGAATTGTTATAAAATATATCAGTTTTAGATAAGCTTTTTTTTTAATATATATATAGAGAAAAAAGCTTTTTTGAATATTTTACGTTAAAGCAAACATTCAGATTTTAAATCATTTACTTGTATGCATGTTAAATATCATATTTAATGTTAACCTGTAAAATATTTTATTATTAGGTATGTGTAAAAATTATTTATCTTAAATCGAATTACTTATTGATTTTGATACATGCCAAGCACACAAGCAAAAGTACTGTATAATACAGAAATTAACTTATTAAACATTTATAAATCATAAATATAAAATGATTCATAAATGCAAGTTTATTAGATTTATGCTAGTTGTAGATGAAATGAACATCAATTAAAATAATTCCATTATGTTTAAAATGTTTCTATTAAAAACACAAAAAAAATTATTTTTATCTAACAACCAATATCTATAGAGAATGTATAACCATTAGATATTACTACCAAACATATGATATTATGATAAATTAAAAAGGCTAGTTCTTTAAGAAAATAATTATTATTACTTTTAAATTTTAAAGTATGTGAAATAGCATAAATGCACATACATATACACATATAAATATGCTATCAATGTTAATTGAAGAACTTAAAAAAGTCTACTAACATTTTAAATTAAGAAAATAAATGTTTCTTTTTAATTTTTGGAAAAATGCAATTATAAGAATATAGTATATTTATACACATATAATTTATAATAATGATACAAAAAAAAAGCTAAGCATGATTAAAATTTGAAATTTATTACTTTTTGTGCAACATTGAATAAACTGTTATGCAAAAAGTAGATAAGAAAAGAAAAGTTATAATCCCTTATATAAAACTAAAATTACAAATATGTTAACTTCACTACTTTTTACAAGACAGTAATAATATATTAATATATCATAGTAGATAAATAATAATTTGAAATGAATAAACATAGAATTTCAATTTGTTATTTATGATTTATTTATTATATAATTAAAATCTTTGTATAATCTACAGTAAAAGAACACTATATATTATTGAAACTTAATTGTTTTTTGACAAATTCAATCACTGTTGATCAAAAGAAATACTGATGTTTTTACTAAAATTTATATTCCACCACGAAGACGGAGTACCAAATGTAGTGTTGATTCTTTCTGAATATTGTAGTCAGATAATGTACGGCCATCTTCCAATTGTTTTCCAGCAAAAATCAATCGCTGTTGATCGGGTGGGATTCCTTCTTTGTCTTGGATTTTAGCTTTCACATTTTCAATAGAGTCTGAAGATTCTACTTCCAAAGTGATGGTTTTGCCAGTCAAAGTTTTCACAAAAATTTGCATCTTGAAACTGAAAACAAAAGTATTATAGATTTAACATTGGAATCTAAATAATATGATTAGATATTTAATAAATAAAATATGTTTATGTTCAAGTTTGCTAAATTAATTTTTATAAATAGGTATCAATATTTTAATTGATATCTAAATGAATATTATTTATATTAAATAATTTATTAAATTTTTTACTTGGGAGTAGCATTGTATCATAATAAATTTATGTTATAATACTAGTATTATAATGTACATGTTTTATGATTAACCATTAATTATTATAGGTAAACATTTTAACTAGACTAAATATTTTTTAAATAGGTCATATACTTAACCTTTTTGTCGTGCTATAAGTCTACTCCCTTCCTTTGCAAAAATTCTTTAAAGGTTCTTATATTTTTTGATATCATTCTGATTGTGTGATGTACAAGATACCTATTTTTTATAATTTGTTTTAAGCATTTACATTTAAATACAAATAAGAATGATAATAGTATAACTGATGTAATGATATTTCTATAAGACTGATTATAAGATAAAATACCGAATAAAATAAATTTAAATAAGTCTAATATAGTCATATAAGTATCTACTTAGGTACATAGAATATACATATTAATAAATAGTTGAATTATTTTTTATTTTAGTACTTATATATTACATTAGTGAAAAGATCATGTTTTGTTTTTTGATTGTCTTTATAAACATTGTGCAATATAAGTTTAAAATATATTTCAAAAAAATGTATGAATCTTAACTTAAATGTTAAATTCTATGCAGCTATTGAAGGATTGGAAATTGGCAAAACATGAGAAACAAAACACACTGAAATCGATAAGTTAATATGCTCAACTCTTTTTAAATTCTATGGAGGTTAAAAACATAAAAGGAAATTGTGTTCAACAAATTATTGTAATGAATAGGTACATACAAAGTCTTATTTTCCTATCAGATAACTATTAAATAATTTACAATATTAATTTCCAATTTAAATTATACAATGAATTACTGAAACATGAAATTTTGCTTAAAATTGCGATAACATAAATTCACTTAAATTGAAATTTTTTAGTGAAAAATGATACATTCAAATAAACTCAAATTATGGTATTGACCTAGGAACCAATTAACTAAAAAATTGGTAATTAAAATATGCTAAATAGACTACCTAACTACTTTATATGACTACATAAGTAACGGATTCACATTTAATGTGATTAACACATTTCATTTCGACTGTAAAAAATCAAAATGTCTGTAACAATTTGCAACTAGCAGTTTTATTAAATTTACGATAGTACATCCAATATAAATATAAAAATCATAAAATGCATAGCAAATGTGAAATGAACAAACACGGATTAACCATAAATAGCATTATAATTAATTTAAAATATACTATATTCAGTTAACAAAGATCGTTAATCGAAATAACATAGCTATTAGAGACAAAGGAAACCTAAACGACCTTGATCGGATGACTACAAAAACATGGATGTATAATATAACAATGGCGGTGGCCTTGGCATACGTGGCTAAGGAGTATCCGTTTCATACGCGGAAAAAAACATTTTTCCGGAGAAATCGTTATTTAAAAATACAATATTGCCAAACGAAAGCGTTAGATTACGGACAAAAGGCGTCACTATAATAAATAAGTAATAACGCCAGAAAAAAATTGAACTATTAACACATTGATATTAAAAAATATAATTACCTTAGAATGTGTTGAATTTAACGTTGGAAATTTGGGTTCAATAACGTTTGTAGTTTGATATTTGTTCGCAGTTGGTAAATAACTATGGAAACTCTGGAGATCAAAAATAATGACAAGACAACGAGACAACGGATTTGAAGACTACTTCCTTGGCAGCAATGACGAATGGCAACGACTGAAGCACTGTACTCTTGTTAATAGGACTGATGACTGATATATGACGAATGAAGACGAAAGGCGAATGACTATATTTTATAATATTGCGTTATTGACTAATGAATGTTGACTCTGAAAGTGTGAAGAGTGGGGCGTGGCGACCATGGAAGCACAGATGGAAGCATTGACTATTGACAAAATAAATATGATAACAATAAATTGAATTTCGTTTGGACGGGCGTATGAGATTATGAGTTGAAGTGGAAGATTTTAGACTTCCGCGTCTTTGAATGAATCTTGGTCGACTTAAATATATTTTTTTTAAATAACTACCAAAGATCTGAGACCATATTATTCTGGTGTACAATTTAAAGTCCAATCATGTTTGTTACGTTTTATTCCGTTGTTCAGTGTTCTATTTATGTTTAAATCTATGTTTCTCCTTATCAGCGGTGAATAATATCAATTATCAGCTGCATAATATTTATCTGGTGGTGTTTGTGTTCAGAAAATAAAAAACTACTACAACTATACTATACAGGACAAACAACAGTACACACTACACAGTGACACTGTGACACTGTGACAGTAGTACAGTACATATGTCTACCTCTACCTACAACAACATCAGATAAAGTGAGTCGCAAAATCAATGTCATCAAAAACTCTATTCTATTTTTAAATATATGACTGCATCTGTAACTTCTGTAGTTCTGTACCTGAACATCACTACGCCAGATGCGTTTCGTTAGTCACGCAATTCTTAACGGCAGCACTGTTTGTGTTCATCGGTGTTTTGAATGTCTGTCCGGCTAATGGTCAGCGTATTTTACAGAAATGGTACGGCGTTGTTGCGCTTCAACCGTACCAATGACATCAGGTTACTGGTGCGCACCAAGGTGGCACCGCGAAGCGTTCACACCAAAGCGCTGAATCCCATCGTCAGTCACAGTAATTCACCGAGTTCTGGTTGGCAGAACCGATGGAACCTTGCCAGAAGAGCGTTTGTCGATAATCTGCTGAGCCGTGTAACTAACTCGCTATCAGCAGATTTACGAAGGCGTACAGCCAGGCATCTCATGTATGGTAACTCAAGACCTTTTTTCGCACTTGTTGGAATAAGTTTAGCTTCTGGTAATGGTCTGATAACTAATGAAAATGAATTAGAAGGCGTTTGTTGGGAAATCCGAGTAAGTGCTTTATTTATATTAAGTATGAATTGTTAAAAATATAATAAATTTGTTAGTCGTTGTTTTTTTTATTTTTTAATAGGAAGCAGTTGGTCGCATGCAAAAGAACTTAACAGTTGCTGAACGCTTGGATTTAAACTCATCTCTGGGCTTGAAACAGTTTGAATTAGGATCTGTTATTGCTAAAGGAAATAATGCTGTTGTATACGAAGCTAGAAAAATTGAAGAGGATACAGGTATCTATTTTTAAAATGTATTAGTCAGTTATGTTATAATAATTAATACTTACTACTAATAAGTAAAATTATTCTATAATTTATTTCTGTTAAATCTATAATTCTTTTCGTAAGTAACTATGTAAAACTCTAGAATAATTCACAACTAAGAAAATAAATGAATGTATTAGTCTTAACATTTATTTTATATTTTATAATAGGTTTAAATGCGAATTAATTTTATTATTATAAAATACCTATTTAAAAAAAAAATAAAAAAATGATCCAGTATCTTTTATTAAGCATAATCAGTATATTATTATTATTACTGAAAATAATTTTGTCTTATTAATTATATATAAGTTGTAACTAAATAATTTTAATATTATTTAAAACATTTTTATTCTAACTTTTTTATTACAAATATTTAAATAATAATAATTAACAATAATATAAAATATATACTATGTTACATTAAATTATAAAAATAATTTTAGTAAATTATTGCATAAATCCTTATTTTATAATAAACTTGATAAATTAATTAATTTTCTAAAATATTGTTTTTACTTTACAGATCCTAGTAATGTATTTCTAAAACAAGAGTCATCAATTAAAAAGTATCCTCTGGCTGTGAAAATGATGTTTAATTATGATGCTGAGAGTAATGCTATGTCAATATTACGCGCCATGAGTAGAGAAACGGTTCCATCTCGTTGCGTGCAACATAATTTTTCTAAAACAGATCAGCAATGGCTTATTGGGTTAAGTCTATTTTTAGATTTTATTTATTAATTGCTTGAAAGTCAGTAATTGCAAAAAAAAAAAAAAAAAGTACTATTTTGTTATGAAATTAATCAGTTGCATGCATACTTATTTTTTATGTATAAAATAAGAAATTTAAATTTTTCTTTTATAGTTATGATCATAATTTGATTAAATTATCACCACATCCAAATATTGTTATGATGCATTTGTGTTTTACGGACTATGTACCAGAGTTGATTGATTCACATATATTGTATCCTCAAGCTCTACCAACTAGAATAAATCCAGAAGGTTATGGTCGAAATATGAGTTTATTTCTAGTGATGAAAAAGTAAAATATTCATTTTTAATTACTTATCAAGTTTTAAATTTATTTTTCTTATGGTTTAGATATGACATGAGTTTGAAACAATATTTATCTAAAACGCCATCACTAAAAATTAGAGATAAAATCCTATTGCTTGCTCAGTTACTGGAAGCTGTTTCTCATTTGTCAAATCAAAATGTGGCACATAGGTATAAAATTATCTAAAATATTCTCTATATGTATATATTTATGTCATTTAAATGTAATTTTAGGGATTTGAAGACTGATAATATCTTATTAGATGTGTCTGAAGGTAATGATGTATGTCCAGCATTAGTCGTTACAGATTTTGGGTGTTGTCTTGCTGATAAAGATAATGGACTTAATCTACCATATAAAACTGCTGATACTGATCGTGGAGGAAATATAGCATTGATGGCACCAGAAGTATAAGAAAAAGTAGAATTAGTTCTAATAATAAATTAACTTGTTTATTCTTATTTAATTTTTAGGTTGTTACTGCTCGACCAGGAACATTCGGATATATTGATTATTCAAAAGCAGATGTATGGGCAGTTGGAGCAATGGCATATGAAATATTTTCTGGTAGTAATCCATTTTATAGTTATGAAAGAGGTAAACCTCCATTGTTGCGTAATTCTACGTACAAGGAAGAAGATCTTCCTGCACTTAGTAGTGATATACCATTAATTATACAAAAATTAATTCATTCACTGCTACAAAGATCAACATCAAAGGTAGTATTAAAAAAGATTTTTTAAATTTATTTTGACTAATAAATTAGCATTGGTATAATTTTTCAAGTATTGTTATAGCTTATAAGTTTTAATCAATATATATATTATTTTTTTTTAGAGATTAGACGTTTCGTTTGCTGCTACAGTTTGTCAGATATATCTTTGGGGGCCATCATCATGGATTACAAAATATATGATGCCAACTAGTAACGAGGTATATAATATTAAAATATTAGTTGAGTTGAACTGTTTGAAAATAAAAATAATAAGTTGTTATGTTGATTAAAATCCCATTTAATTGGTTCATTCAAGAAACAATTTAACTCTATTTAAAAGTTCTATCTCACATTTCTATTTGAAAGTGTTTGTGTTTGTTATTGATGTATTTGTATGTATGATTATTAACTAACCTGATTAAATATTATTTGTGTAATAGTCATGCAGGTGTTTCTCATGTATTTCCAATTAATTTAGTTGATCCCATTATTTATATTTTTCATAAAACATTATTGCCTACCAGTAATGTATATTTCTTAAAAAATTTTAAGCCATAAAGAGCTCAAACTTTGTTCACCAAAAACTCTATTGTTAAACTTCCATTGGTAGTGCCATGGTCATTTGTATAGAAAGAATAATTGTATACAATATAGGAATTAATTATTTTAGATTTTTGAAATTAATATTTAATTTTTTTGTTGATGACCTATTACAAATGTTTTATGTTGTAAAATATTATGTTTAGGTTATATAATTGAGATTTTGTATTGTATTATGATTTATCTATTGTCATTAATGCTTTGCTATGAATATCTTCTTATAAATACTTATATTGCTATTCAAATGTCATATATTTTCAAATGAATAATTTATTATTACCTTGAAATTAAATATATTCTGAAATGCAATATCTATCGAAGTTTTGCTGTATTGTTTGCATAAAAATTACTACTTCTAGTCTTTTTAGGTACACTCCAAGATAATCTGATAATATTTTTTCTTGATTTACATATATGTTCTACATAGACATAATATAATATATAATATAACATAGCATTATATTGAAAAAATAACTTAACCTTTTTTTGTCAAATAGAGAATGAATTTGAATTTATTTACATTTCATGTTATAAAATTCTAATTAAATCAATTTTTAAGAATAGTTCCATCATTTGAAGCCCTTGTTCTAATTGACAATATGAGTCAATTAAATGAGTTCAAAAACACTTTGAAATTTGTAGCTTTTAATTTCTTTTTGGATCCCCATAATTATGATCTAATTCAAATATAATTGAACTTACTTACCTTGGTCATTTATCTTGATTAGTGTATATATCAGTTTTATACAACCTTATCAATGGTCACATTAACTTCTTGTATTTATTAGATCTCATACTGTATAAAAAGTTCTTTATTATCATAAATCTCTTGCTTTTCTATATCTCATCTTTTGAATATAATTTTGCTAAAAATTCTACCCTTCATGTCTCTATGCAATAATACTTGTGACTTAATTTCTTCTATGATGTATTAAGTATATAACTAAATGTTACTTAGGTAGTGGAAGCTGACAGGCCTAAATTAGTCTCTTGTCTTTATGCATTAAACTTCAATATGCTATATATACATTAATAACACATAAAGAATTATTCCCAAAGTTATAATAACTATCTAACGCTTACAATTTTTAATCTTAATAGTTGCTAACCAATACAGATATATTATATACGTCTTATAAAAATAAATATACATATTATTGTATTTAGAAAAAACAAAAAATGGATTATAACAGTCTAAAATGTCCTTTAAAAATTGAATTATTTATTAGGTGTTGCAATGGATGTTGTGTTTAACAACAAAGGTGTTATGTGAAGGAGGAACAATGATGTCAACTTTAAACACTAAACAACGTACTTGTACAGAATATCAATTAATCACTACATTTTTGCGCAGAGCAAAATTATATGAAATAAAAAATGCGTTATACTGGATGCAATCAATACAACAAGAATAACATTTTCAAGTTATTTTAGTTATACTAATAAAAGGGTTACGGTATTAGTCGTGTGTGTATATAATTTTTGATAAAAACTATTTTATCAAAATATATTCTATCTTATGTTAAAATATCTAAATTATTAAAAAAAAATTTATTTATTTTATTATGATAAATTATTTGTATATGATATTTATTTTAGATAGATTTAAATTATTATTTGATTGTTGAATTTGTAGTATTATAAGTGATTTATTAAAAAAAGATTTATTTTATTATTATTTACAAACATTGTTTTTAATACTGTGAACAAACACCTTTCATAAAAACTGCTTTATACATTTTATAAAATAATATATTTAAAATTTAATCTAGCCTAGAATTGTATGTACTAGTTGGTCATGGCTCATTGGTTTGTGGTATAAATTTTTTAATGTACATATTGAATGTCAGCACAATTAATTTACTCTCTGACTTGTGCATAACATGGTAAATTTTCATTCGACAGTCAACCTTTTTGATTTTTTTTAAACCTATTATTGTATATTAAGTGTAAGTAATAAAAAAATACCTCCCATTTGAGGAGGGGACAATATTTGTATATTCATATTAAGTAAATGGAAATTTTTACTTCAGAATGAATTATTATTTTATCACCTATGTGATAAATAAATAAACACATTTTGTTAAATTTTAATTTAATGATAAATCATTGTTATATTAAAAACAATATTATGGATATTGGGTCAGCTCTACTTCTAAAAGTATTTTAAATATTTCATTATGTTACTAGGTATCTGTTATTTAATTTTCTATTGCTAATATTGATCTTATCTTTATAAAATAACATATTTTTACATACATTAATATATTATTTATTATTATTAACTTATTAAATGTGATATAGGTAATTCATTAAACTATTAAGAGGCTTGGATTTGGATTATGTATTATGGAATGATGGATGTATATTAAAAGGAGTACATATATTTTAATGAGAAGAAAGAGACTAAGGCGAAAACCATAAAGAAAATGGAAGGACCAAATTAGGGAACTATACTATAGGAAATTAGAAGCTAACTGGGAACAGATATATGATAGAGGATATAACAATAGAAGAAAATAGTTTTGGAGTACCTTGTCTGAATAGCACGTAAAGATCTTAAGAAAATTATTATTAACTTATAATAGAATATTTTTAATAGTTTAGGGGTATAAGCAATCGGTAAATTAGCTTAAAAATAGTGAAAATGCTTTGATTTTCAATTTAGAGGGTTTCTTTTTGGGATTTTCTCATAACAAATTCAGTTGGTAATTTTGAGGCTATTCTTATTATAATTTATCTATTATTTTAGGTTGGTATTTATAATGTATGGCAAATGGAAATCGTCAAAGATGATTAATAATTCTAATAATTTCAATTTTCAAAATCGACTTGAAAAATAAAATAATTAATAAGTCAATGACTCGCAGATGAAGTTTTAATGTGAATTTGGATCCGGATATAACATCGCGGAATGTTTAATTAGTATGTAAGCAGACTGGGTAAGTTTTGACCTATAGCTCAAACAGTAGGTATACCTACTTATTATAGGTATCTAATACCCAATAGGTACTTATATAGGTATTCAATATACTATATAAGTGTAATTTTACTCAGGCAGGGTTAAGTATTTTCTTATTTCTTTCTTATTTCCATTATTGACCGTTAATTTTCACTATTAGATATAGTGGTATATATTGTAAATTTGGTATAGTCGGTAAAGATGTATAATATCAACTACGACTTTTATATTATTTTTAACATAATATCTATGGTTTAATAGCTTCATTCCTAAGCTCATGCTTTTCTTCACATTCCACCGTTTCATTTACCTAGTAGCTAATACCTACAATGTATCGACAGGTTAGCTAGTGTTTCAATGAATATATTAAATACCAATAGGTATAGTAGGTATATAATTTTTGAATTGTTGATTTTCTTTGATGCAAACCTAATATGTCTAATAAATTATTGGAATAAAAATTATATTCATAAGGGCCAGTTTTAAAATTTTAGTTTTAATTGATTTATTATAGTCATTAGTCAGGTAATTAAACATTAAATAATAGTTAAAGTGCCGATTAAAAATTCTACTGTTTTCCAATTAAATAAGTCGTAGTTTATTGAAGATTAAAACTAAAATAAATAAATTTTTAAAAGTGGTCAAATGATTTCTATGGTAAATAATAAATGTTATCTATTGATAATGTTAATACCAAATCATAGACTTAGAGTTTACTAAGCTTAGATCTTATATAATTTAAGGTGATTTCAGTAGACTAAGGTTATCATTAATCTATGGTTAATAATTTATATACCCATAAATAAATATATCATTAACTAATTATTGGCGCGCACCAGAAAGATGTATTTTCTCAAAACAAAAAATTTGCAAATTATTTTGTAATTAAAAATTTACATAATTTTCAATACTCACATTAGTCATATCTAAGATTTGAAAATTTAATTTAAGGTTTATCGTAATTTTTATCACTGGAATTAAAAAAAAGTTGATCATCAAGTTAATATATATTTTTATTTTTTTATGAGTGTTTGAAATTTAACAAAATTGGATAACCTATTTATATGTAAACAACAATTTTTTTATTTATTTTAGTTTTAATTCGGAAAAAATTAATCGTAGATAGGTGCATACTTGAAATTTTAACCAAATATTTATATTAGAATTGCTTATACACAGTATAATATATATATATTTAATCATTTTCAAAACAAACGTTTTTAGAACTTAAGAACTAAATCAAAATATCGGCGATTAAAACCATGTTTACGACAAGATATATTACTATTGGACGTAACAAAGATAAAAATCAAACTTAAAATTTATATAATTATACACATAATAACAAATATTAACATGTAAACAATTTTATTTAAAGGAGGTCTTAAACATTTTTGACAATTTTTTTTATTGATGTTATAGGGAAGAAATTAGTAGAGAAAGCGAATTATGTTGTTAAAAATAAGTTATAAATGTTATAAATGCTAGTTAAAAAATGTTTCTTTCGACAACTAAAATATTAAAAATTCATAGGTACGAATTAAAAAAAAAAATTTTTACAGTTAAAATGTCGAAGTATTAAAATTTTATAGCTAAAGACTGAAAATATAATATACCTACATATTGTATTCTTCTTATTAAGATAGTTCATGTTTTATTCAGAAAATAATTTATAGTTGCTGGAATGCTAAATGGCACAAAATATGTTACAAAGACAAATCATTACGCTAAGTCTCTAAATATAAAAATAATGGACGCAAAATCGCTTATCTGACGATCTTGTAGCATACGGGATGATGCACGAAATACTTTTACAAGCCAGGAAGGATTTTAATGATGTTTTTATTCGTCGAAATGAAGAAAATGTTTTTTATTTGCAGTGCAAGTGGTAATTGGTATAACATAAATAATTTTAAGCAATTCATCTATTATACTCTGATAAAATTTAGATGCATGGGTTAACGTTTTCATAGCAGTTTTCGGGTTATCTAATTGAAATTTTCAAAATTGTTTTCATAAAGTAACCTGACCTCCAACTTCTTCATTTGAGCCAATTAAATGATCAACATAAAATTTGGCCGATTCAATAATTGTTTTGGATATTTGTATCTTTGCGTAAAAAAATGGTATAAATAGGTATTATAAATTCATAACCGTTTCATGGCCGTGACCTACAAATCTATTTTTAATTTCCGATATTAAATAATCCAAAAATGGTAAGTTTAAGGTTAAAAAAAATATTAATTTAGATCAGTGGTCAATAAATGTTTGCGATTATTAATTTCAAATACGTTCGGGGTTTTTTAAATTCTATCTTATGTATATCAGCTAATGTTAATGATTTGGTATACATTGAATAGAATGTTATTATTTTTTTATTTTTAGAATCCGATATAGTAAAATAATTATATATTTTTATTTTACTTTGTATGTTTTTAAAAATTAAACATGTAGGAAAGCCGGTTGTAATAAAAAAAAAGAAATCATGCTATATTCACAATCATGTAATATTATATTCATCAGGAAATCACGAGCCAACTAACTGAGATACATAAACAAAATAATAATATAACAATTAATAGCGAATAATGATCTAATAATAATAATAATTATTTGTGCTTTCTGTCTTACATACGAGTATACGACGACAGGGGAAAACACCGATGAATTTGTTTTGAAAAACAACATGAATGATATAATTTATTTTGTTGTTGGCTTAGGTGACAGAAAAGGTCTAAGAACACCCCCTACCCTCGAATTGTGCCTACCTCTTTCTTTTAGATGATTTTCAAATTCTGAATGAACAATAAATAATATTTATTTTATAATGAATAGGTAATGATGTATATTTTATGTGTATGTAGACAATAAGTAATTAAAATAATTCTTTGATTTTAAACTTTGAAGGTAGTTTGAATAATAAATTGTCAATTGGATCTACTTTGTACTTTAGAAAAGGCAATCATTAGTGATCAGTATTTTTAAAAATAATCGGGAAAAACAAACAAAAAATTATAAGGAAAAACGATAATTTTTCCGCGTTTCTAATTTAATTTTATTATTTACAATTTATATAGTACAATTATTAGTATAGTGAGTAAATTTGATAAATGGTTATTGACAGGAGATTACGTATATGAATAGGCACTTGGTAGTGATAGCCGACCAGATTTTTTTTCTTAGTAGATCTCTAGGCCACTGTATTTTAAGTTACATGTGTAAATTACCGGAAAGTGAGATGGGGGATAATTGTTTAATTAATGAGTTATTGTGACAGTTGAAGTTAGTATGAATATTAAAGTAATAACATTTTGCTAATCGATTAAGAGTAGGAATGTTTAAGTCTTTGTGAAGACAATTGTTTATGAAATATCAAGAAGGCGTTACTAATCGTAAGAAGATAGATTGTTTGAAATGTTTTTGTATTAGATAGCTTTGTAGAACTTTATAACTGACTGTATGCCCAAATCGGTTTAATTATTAAATTTTTTATGTTAAGCTAATTGGACAGAGAGCGTTTGGATTTCAAGAGTGGTCTTAGGAGATGAAGTTTAGAGTTAACAGTTGTTAGTTTTACGTTTAAGTTTTATGCGTGAGCTTTAGGTTATGTGTTTATCTAGATCTAAAGTTAGACTAAGACATTTAACTTAATTTACTATTGGTCCAGTTTTCTACAAAATTGATTTTATTTTTTTAGTGTGATTTAATAACAAATAACCGTAACTACTTGATTAAAAATACCCACTTGACCACCTTTTTTTATTACTTGCGTTTATCACGAAATAATTATTTTCAAAAAAAAAAAAAAAAAAAAATTGGTTTAGTCGAACGAAAATTAAGTATGTTGTGCGTGTGGTTAGAAATTAGAAAAAGAAAATTTATGTTAGTAAGTCAATACAAACTTGTTCACATAAATCTGAACTTAACTGTTTATTCAATTTTAGATATTTTGTTTTAGTCTTACAAAATTTTACTGAAGTGTTTATTATAAAATATATAGATTACCTATACGAGTATATTTATTATTATTTTAAAACAGTTTTTATGACAGATGTTTGTGTACAATATTTAAAAATAGTGCTTTTATATAATAATAAAATAAATAATATTTTTAATAGATTTCTTAGAATGTAACAAACACAACAATTAAATTAAATGAATAATTAGAATCAAAATTCATCTAATATAAATTTTAAATTATGACTATCTATCTTAGTATCTTACTTAATTTTCAAGTTACATTTACAACTTATAGGTACAAGCAATTCTTTGAAAGACAATAATTTCCATTTACTCTAAATTAATATAATTTAATTTAATAAAAAAAATTAATCTCTCTATTCTGCTTTACTTTTAATTTAACTTATTACACAATAACAATTTAATTTTATGAACCTCCCAAAGATATTCACTATAATGAAAAATTTATATAGATAAAAAACAATATCGTATCCTTTGAAAATGTAAATAATTTAACATATTAATCGAAAAAAAAATAATTAAAAAAATAAATGGATTTATCTAATGATTTAATGTAAACTACTGGCACTAGCTATGATATAAGTAGTCGAAGTTTGAAAAAATACCAAATTAAATAAATAATAATAAATAGAAAATAGAAGTAAAGTAGGTAGTATAAGTATACCTATATAATTATATAATACCCACTACATTTTTTGGTAATAATAATTTTTACAATTTGTAATTTTAGTATGTTATATGTATATTTGTAAAACTGAATGTGAATTTGTAACTGCATTAGGTCAGGTTGTATTCTTGTATACATGGTGATTATTTACTTACAAGTATGAAAAATCAGTTAACTATATTATAAATTAAAATAAAATGTCATTGTGATTTTTCACGTTACGCTGTTATAGTATTGAAAACAGTGACAATATTATTATATAATAAATATATATATATATATATATATATATATATATATATATATATATTGTCGCAAGGCGTTGGGATTAATGCGTTACGTCATGTTCAGAAAATAAATAATAATAATAATAAAAAAAAACCAACATCTGTCACAGCTATAAGTCTATCTTCCCACAAGAGGGTCGTGAGACAGACCTCTCCGCGAGCCTACTGACTAGTGACTATACACACACACACACACACACACACATATATATATATATAATTATATTATATACGAAAGACGTTTGGGGAAGGGGGGTATAAAATATCCCTTTGCCATAACATACTTTTTATGTCAACATTTATGTGTGGTATAAAATTAAGTGTTGTGCACTGCAGTAGTCACATACAGACGTAACCGACCACATTGTACGATTGATCATATTTTGAATATATATTATATATACACACATTAGAACAATAATATTTTTATATTGATAATTCTTATTTTTTAAATATATATGTTTTAGATTTTGAAGGAAATGAATAATGCATTGATTTTATAATGATATGTGTTTTTTATTTTTTTGTGTCTGTAGAAAATACTTTTTCTATTAGATAAAATGCTCTAGACTTCAATGGAGATTTCTGGTAGAAAATTGGATTTAATTGGTAAATTTGGGAGGTAAAAATTAAATATTCACATCAATTTTCATACTAATTAGGGGGAAGGTAAAAAATACAAAAATTTAATAGAAATTTAAAATTAGAATGAATTGACCAATTATAAAATTCAAAGGTACTAATAAAACTGTTATCAAGAACATCTCAGAGGTTTTTATAGATACCTATTTTAATTTTTAAGCTTATATTATAATTATTTTAAAATGTACAAATAAATCATAGTTTCAAAATGCTCATAACTTGCATAATTAAAGTATCAATAAAAGCCTCCGAAATTTGTTATGTGTACCTACGTTTATAGAATGGAGACAATAATACGCGTGAGTGTGCGGTCTCTTAAAAATTGTGTAGCTAAGTCTATGTTGCGGTTTACTCGACGTCAAATCATCGTTTTCGATATTTATTATAAAATAATTTTAAAGTTTGTTTGAAATATTAAATAATTAGTTGCCTATAGCTAAAATATAAATAATTATATTTTATTTTTGTTTCGTTTAGTACATAACATTTTCTACATATCTAGGTTCTGTTATCTCAGGGATGGCTAACCCGCAACCCGCGGGCCGCATGCGGCCCACCTTGGTAAGTTTTGCAACTCGTGAGATTTATCAAACATCATTAAATAATAAATAGTGAAATAAATTAATTAAAACTATCACTATATTATCTTTGTTAATAAATTTTGTATTTATTTGTATTAATATTAATATAATTTTATATGCGCCCCGCTGAACACAATTACCTAACCAATTTTAATAAAAAATAAAAAAAATATGTGGCCCGCGGGGTCGTAATATATTTCCAAAGTGGCTCGCAAGATCATTTGGGTTGGCTACCCTGTATTATCTACCTATCTACTTAAAATAAAATGTCATCAAAATATTTTTGTTATAAATTAAATTATAAAAAAATAAATGAATGATAAATGTATGTATTATATATTATATTTCCTAAAATAATTTAATTAAAGCGTAAAAAAATTTCAAATGCGTAACTTGACACTAGTCTATATGGTTTAAACACTTGAAATTATTGTGCCGTATATAATGAATTATCTCAATCGTGGTTCATATTTTTTCAGGCATGTCATCATGGGATGAATTCGGTAGACACATACCATATAACCTATTTTTATTCACTTTTTTGCTTCTTCTTTCTAAATCTCTGCACCTATACCCATATTTAGCTATTTTCCATATCTATATATACAGGTTGATTTACCAAGCTTACCTCAATTTGTCCTTTCATATTGAATAGAAATATTAAAATATTGATTTTTGGAAAAAATGTTTGAAACATTTGAATGTCTAACTGATATGCGATTAGTTAATAATATATTATTAGGATTAATAAATAATAATTTATTAGACAGAATTTTTCGATATTTTCCTGATGTGGATTCTGGGGAATTTTTAAACCTTTTTATTGATAATGGCAAATCTTCATTCATAAATATGTATAATATATTCTAGCAGCTGATCCTTTTATTATTTCAAAATTTGTAATTTTTTTTTTTCAATAATTTTAAACCTTAAAAAAAAATGATTTTTTTAACAAGAATATAATTTACTATTAGCTTGACTATAATTATTAAGAAGAAAGTAAATTTCAATTATTTTTACCATAGTTTTTTGAAAAAAATTTCATAACGACTTGTTTTTCTTTTAAAAAAAAAATATTGTTTTGTAATGACTTAAAATTATTTAAAAGAAATATTTTCAATTATTTTATTATTTTCTAAAACTGTACAAGTACATTTTTTTTTAAATCAATTAAATTAAGTTAAGTTAATATAATAGAAAGTTAAATTAATTTTTTAACAAGTTAATGCACAGATTTATTATGAAGTTTTCTGAAATAATATAACTCACGAGTTTTACGTTAAATCGATTACCCCACATAAAATATTATGTTATATATTATTAAAATATTGTACTTGTTATACTATATATTCAGCGGTGAATTTATATTATAATAAAGGTCACAGAGATCACAATTTACAATCCGACCGTGTAAAGCATACTGTTGTAGGACCGGGATATAGATTTGCCCCGGTGTCTAATTAGAACCAAATGCCAGTGTGGTGGCTGCGGAATATCGTCTGTTGTGTTCTATACAAGTGATGTAGGTACGACCGTGGCTGTGAACTATGCACACTATATCACAATGTATATGGTATTATATACCTATATAATATGATATGTACGTTATATCTTATATACACGAATACATGGTGGAATAAGAATATTAAAAACGCCGCTACTACAGTTGAGTTGTGACGGGGGCGCACATAAATTTTGGTTCGTTTTCAGCTCATTAAATACGTTTAACGATTGCGCTGGCTGCACACACGGGACAGACATTGTTTTTAATGATCTTTCAATATTATCTTCCCTTTATATTCGGTCCGTCACCGCTTTAATTAACTCACTATGGTAAATAATAAGTCCATAATATATTGTCATTGCTGCACACGTATTTATTATTATATACATTTATATGTCTACACCAAGTCATAAATCATAATCGATTTTGTATGTCTATATATAGTGCGATGTATATACAGAAGTTTTTGTGAGGTTTTTTGTGTCTTATATGGATAATTAGGAACACTATCGTTAATATCCGATTTCAAAACAATAACAGTGTAAAATACGCGTTTAAAAAAAAATCACTTCCCGACTACAAATTTTCTATTAAGTACTTTAACAGGAAATATACTGTATTATGTATAAAGAATAACTTATATAGTATGCTGACTTCACGACTTATCATTTAATAATTAATGTTTCAGTATACCTTCTTAGTGAATTTATAGTCAGATATAAGATTTTGTAAAACATTGTCCTGTGGGTTATAACAATACCAATTTATTTTTTTAATTAAGAATTTTAGAGATTCACCTTTTATTTCTGTAAACTTCTTAAGAGGATAATTTTTGTTGAAAATATTTTATATCAAAATCAAGATTTGAATTGGTATAGTTTTTGAGTTATTTAATTACCTACTAATTAATAGTGTTGGGCAACGATATAATTTTGTGTATCGATATCGTTCAGATTTTTCCGATATTTTATCGCGATATCGTTGTTTGTACGATATCGATATCGTATCGAAAATATAATTTTATGTTTACCTAAACAATTAAAAAAAAAACTTTTCGTAATAATTTGATTATTAATCAGTAATCACTATACAATGTTAGAAATGTTCGAAAAATAACGGACGTTTACATCACACCGACGACACAAATTACACTGTGAATTATGGAATATCCAGTGGTAGTGTGGTACTATACCGTATTCCTCTTAAAAGCCAGCTAAATATAATATTCAATAAAAGTTATAACATTGTTGGCAATATAAAAAAAACCTGTTTCCTTTTTAGATAACATTATAATGGATTATTAATAGTGTACAATAATTGACATTTCACTGGAACACGCGTAGTGTACACCAAACGTTATCAGCTGACACCTATTATTATTTATTATAGCTTAAAACCTACAAATAGTAAATACTAAATAGTAAATACCATGTATTTTTCTTGAAAAATATTATTTTCGATATAACGATATATCGTACAATACAAAATAATATCGATGTCGATAATTTGTCACGATATCGATATCGTATCGAATTATCGATATCGTTGCCCATCACTACTAATTAATATTATTTAATGTATGTTAACATTTTATAAAAATGTTTGAGAATAATAAGTATTAGATTAAATATTAAGTAAGCATTTATATTATTTATAGTTTGGTTCAGTAAACATTTTTAAGGATTATTATACTTAGTATCTGGCATATACATTTTATTAATTTCGAAACTATTTATTTGAATTATTAGGCATTTAAATTTAGATATATGTAGATTAACATCTACATCTTAAAAATAATTATCTGCTTGATAATTGACAGTAAAAAAAAAGTTAGTTTCAATTTAAAAAAAGCATGTATCGCCAATAGGATATTCATTAAACGACGTAAGATTTAAAAATATGGTTTTTTGAGTATTCAAAAATATCATAGATAAAAATTTGAATAAATTTATTACTAAAATGAAAAATGAAGACGAGCATGAATCAATCTGAATATTATTCATATTTGAAAGTTAAAAAAGAGAAAATAAAGAAAATTTCCAATGTACATAAATATATAATATGCAATCATCACGCATAAAAATCGTTTTGTATCATTTTTGACAAAAATTGTATCATTAAATATTCTATAAAAAATATGACAAATGAATTATTCTAAATTTCATTGAGTAGAAAATTCTAATATATAACCGCCGAAATTATTATAAAATACTAAGTATACCACATCACTGTTATATCATTATTTGTTTAATTTGTTGTCTTATTAGTATTATACATTGACGCCGTTTAATAGAATCAAATTTTGAACGCTGCTATGTTACATATTTATTTTTATACGTAATTTAAATAAAATTATTTTCCCCTCTTTTGCCAATCGACGCATTATTGTTTTTTCAACCATAATTTTTATTCATTGGCAGAAGTTTTATTTTGTAAGAAATGGCTGGATGGTGTTGATAAATTTAGCGCTTTTCAGAATCATAAAAGGCCCACAGGAAGTCAACATCATCGGTCACGTCCGGTTTAATATTTTGTCCCCTCCTTTTTTCGGATTTTCGTCTACGCGATAAACACACGCGAAATGCAATCGATTGATCTGCCCCCAGGAATGGTGAGACGCGAATGTATTTTTAGACACTATTACTAATCTGAAGGCATGTGAACGGCCTCTTCCCACCCAACCACAGTAGCGGACGAGGTTTTGCAGTAATCGAGAAAAAAATTGTCCACACACGTATAGAAAAAATAAACTTAATAAAAAATATATTTATACACTGGTGACTTTTTGTACAAAAAAATAATAATAAAAATAAAAATCGATAAAAAAATATCTTAACGTTTAAAAAGTATAAAAACTAAACATAGTTTTGAATTTAATATACATAACATATACTAAATAGGTACATATATATATGTATATGCAAAATTGCAAGAGGAAATATTTAGTTGCATATATAAATACTTTTCGATGTCCAAACACCACCATCCCGTATGCTAACATAAATGTTAAAATTTTTATTCTTGATTGACGTTGTTCCATTCGCCTTCCATTCTCCACACACTAAACGCATAACTCAATTGCTCATGAGCAACGTAAGTGCAAGATCCAGTACCGGAAGATCCTTGTTCTAGAAAAGCAAATTTAATAATAACATCAATAAATGAGTAAAAATAAAAATTTAAACACTTAAAACGCATTAAGAATGTATTGCATTTTAATTTGATACGCATTTAGCTGTGATCTTATATCTATTTGAATACTTCTTTTAAACTTGTGTTTTAATATATTTATATTAACTTTAATTATAATTATCAACAAACAATGTTCGATATACAAGTTAGGGTATACTGGAAGATGGTATATTCTTATTCTTTAAGAATTTTTTTTAAAACACCAGATATCGTATCTATTATTGATTATTTTATCAATAATGATTATAGTGATTTATTAAAAAGTATATTTACCATACAGCTGGCCGATAAACAAGGTTCTATAAATTATTATTAATACATACATACATACACACACACACACACATATATATATTTAGTGTTTCAGTTAGCACTGTTGTATACTAATGATCGTTGTTTTTGAATATTATTGTAAAAGGCTAAATCATTAAGTTTATATTACTAACGTATTACTTAATTAATATTATTGAATGGTATTGATTTTCTTAAATTATACGTTTTCAAAAATAATATAATATAAATGTTTATTTCAAAATTAACTTTGTTCTTATATAATTTATAAAATAGATAAATATTATTTTTTATGACGAAAGGACATATATTTTACGGTAGGGTTGGGAGGGTAGGTTTAACGGATTAATAACTTATAAAAGATGACGGGGACGCCCTTTTTAATGTAAACCGAGTGTCTTAAAATTTTGTTTTGCCAATTTAAGTATATTCTACAAATATTAATGTATTACAATTTCAAAAATTATAAACATTTCTTAATAATTATAATTAATGCTACTGATTAATTATTATTAATTATTTTTTTTAACATTACTGACCATCTAGGCGACTAACTCAACCTTTGCTATCAATATTATAATTTCTTTCATTCATCCCTGTAAAGCTGAAATGTACTAAATTTAAGTCCCAATTCCACTTTAATCTTAGTTTCATTTCATTTTTTCTTACTACTTGCTATATCTAACCATCGTTGCTTCGGTGGACTACGTGGCTTTTTTATTTTTATAGTTCACGAGTTCTGTCTTAAGTAAAAACTCTTAACTATACTATTTTCGGTACTTTAAACATGACATCTCATTCTATTATGGATCTTTTTATTTCACCTCTTATCATTTTAATTATAATATACATTATTACAAATATATTTTACCTAATCGCTATAATTAAAAAATCATATGATATATTTAATTTTAATTTTATTAGTATCTATATATAATAGATTATATAAACAAACGTTATACCTACATCATAATGATTCAAATGATTAAAATATGTACAAAAGAAGAGCAAGAATATTTAAAAAATATATTTTTATCTTATTATAATTTACAGTTCTGACTCATAATTTTATTGGCATTTTTCAAATAAATATTATTTTCATAGCTCGTAATATATAAGTACCTATCGAAACTTCTTTTACACTGGATGCATAAACTGTTTACTTTATTCTGTTGGTTACACTTACTATAAACAAACAACATTTAAACGCATTAGTATGTTTATCAGTGAAAATAAATTTCAGATTATTGCCAGAGATTTAAGTTTATTTATGCATTGTATTAATTTTAAATTATAAATATTTTTTGTGTAGGTATTAGTTATAATTCGTTATACTTATAACAGGGATGGGCAATTCAATGTTACTAGAGAGTCAATTTTTTGAAAATGAAAATCTAGCATGTCAATTTTACGTTTTTTAACAGATATTTTTGAAACACTATATTTTAAACGCGAAAATAATAAAACCAAAGCAATCGGCCAGCATAACACGATGGATACGACTAAATTGATAATCTATTAGCTATGTTAACTATGCTTGTATAATAAATAATATAATATTAAGATATTTTATAGTCCAATACTAGATAAGAGTTTATATCTATGTTTTACAATAAACATTATACCGATTTTATAAGTAAAATAAAATAAAATAAAATACAGAAAAATCCTAACATTTAATATTTTTATAAAGTAATTTGAAATGTAGCATGGCCAGTTAAAAATGGTAAGCGCGCCGGATGCGGTCCGTGGGTCGCCAGTTATCCATCTCTGACTTAAAATGATAAAATATTATTTTTCATATTGTATATATATTATATATAAGTGTGATATACCTTATTTCTACACATTGGTATAAGTGCACGATAGTTTAACTCTATATTCAAATTTATTTATATTGTATTTTATTAATTTAAGATGGCAATGCCCTTTGTAAAGAGATTAGGTACATACCTATGCATATAATTTAAAAAAATACAAAATAGATATATAAGTTCGCACGAAATTACATGGCAAAAACAAAAAAAAATCTATCAAAATTATTAGAATATAAACAAAATTTATAAAATAAGGTTAAATGATGAAAAATAGATTAGTATTCGCGTTCGATATTATTACACTAATCACCTAAACGGCTCATTGGCTAAATAATTGGTAGGAGCGTGGGAATATAAAAAATTGGGTAAAAGTAAAGTTTATTAGAATAGTTTTAATATACAGTTGTATATTTTTCTTTCAAATATAAACGATAAGAAAAAATTACTTTAACAAAAGTAGAAGTTATCGTGTTATATCTTATTATTGTTATATTATGTTATATCATCAACGTTTTATATACATAAATTGAAAAACACGAAGATATTATTTTAGTCTACCTCTTTCAGAATACTATATACTCCTCGTAAAACCCTAAATCGTGTCAAACGTGACTTTTTTCTTGTTTCACAATAATGGACCGCATGCTGTAATTTTTTTCATTATTTATTATTATTTTGGAAATCGACTGTGACAGTAAAGGGACGTCGTCGAAACAGATAATCCTATTGAATAACAACTATACCCATGCATATATTGACTTGAATGTGCCCTCGCGGATTAGACTCGTAGCGTAATTACCTAAGAGTTTGACTAAGAGAATACCCAAACATATATTATTGTGGTATTATTGAAGACTTGAGTGACAAATTACATCCGTAAAATCATGAAAATAATAATAATAATAGAAATGTTTCTATTTAAAATATGAATTTTCGATAGCTTATTTTTGTAACAGATTGAATAAACAAAAAAAAAAAAAAATTCGATAGGAACATTCAAAAGCAATACTACCGACGTGTGATGTTGTATATATTATGTTAAATATTTATATATTATATTATATTTACAATAAATAATGCTTATATGAAACGAATAACAATATGTCAATAAGAAAATTCATCTTATAAATTTTCTCTTGAGCTTAATCATGATATAACAAAAATAATATTAATAAATCATATTTTATAATTATTTAGTTACATTAAAAATTTGTTTTATGTCTCAATAATATTAGATGAGTAATGAATAAATTGCAAAATAATCTTAATAATATACTTGTTATGAAGATCATTTAATTTTTTTGAATTATTAACTTTAATTTGTAATTATTTTTGTTGCGTAAACATTCAGCAGTAAGCAAATGTAATATTTTTTTTTATTCTTGGATGATAAATATTCAAAAATGTTAAGTTTCAAAATATTAACTTAATTAAATATTTAAGCATTTATAATTATAGCATCTTACTATTGTGAATATATGTATAGTTTCAGAGTTTCATATTATTTAGGCATAAAACCACTAATTTAATCTTCGCCAAATATATTTTTTATTACGTACGAGTATACGAAATTATAGTGTTTTCTTATTTTATATCCGAGACAGTTAATAAACTACTCGCTTCTGTAAAAATATTTAAAAAATTGGGATATGCTAACAAGAGCCGGTATATTAATTATTAATTACTAATAAATTAGGTACATTTGTTCTGGCTTATATCATTATTCATAATTATAAGCATCCAAAACTAATTTTTCCATTTGTAATGTGTAGGGCCAGGAATTTGATGCATTTACATCTTTTTTCTAATGTGTTTATACGAGGCTTATCTTTACAAAAATGTAACTTATGTTATTTAAAATTTATTGGAACCATTTTTATCTTGCATTTTTCGGTAATTTTTGGCTGTACGGTAATTTTTTACTTATTTCGATGCATTTTTGTAGAAATATTTGCAGTTTTTACATTTTTATTTAATATTATTTTGACAAAACTAAATATTTGAAAAAACTAACATATTTTATAGCTCAATCCTTCAGTTATTTTTCTAAAAATATCGATTTATTTTTTGTAATTATTTTGTATTACTAACATTATTTCTTACTTCCGTTTTAAATTTAATTTAGACCTTGTAGTCTGTCAAAAAAATATATTAGTTTAAATTTAGATGAATAAAATAATAAATTAATAATTTAAAAATGATGAATTTTTGATGATTTATTATTAAAAAATGTAATTTTTGAAAATGTTTGGTTATTTTTTGGTATTTTTATGGTAATTTTTTAAGTCATTTTAATACTTTTTTCTAATGCACGTTTTAAAAATTTGTAGTTCATCAAGTTCCGGGCTTTAGTAATATGTAAATAATATATGAAATAATATCATTCTGTGGTTTTTATTTTTTAATATATATTATCGTTGAAAAATTATGTGATTTTTGTTTTCACAAGAATAGTATACATATATCAGTAAAATTTAATAAATATATATAATTTACTTTGAATACATCTTATCTTTTATAACTGCAATCATACATACATATTACATATCGTACAACTATTTATAGAGATCACAGCAGTTATGAACTTCACACTCCTTAAAGTCTCTTAGGCGATATACTCTCAAATGCATCCTTTTCTCACGATACTAGGTAGTAAATATATATCATTTATAGTCTTATTTAAAATAATAAAACACTTACCAATGGAGTGTTGTGAATCTGAATCAACATGTCCCACCATGGGCACTTCTTCCGTGTTGGCCTTGTGCAGTACCTGGTATAGGAAGTCAATGTACCGCGTGGCTAACTTCAATGTTTGGATTTTCGATAGTTTGTCAGAAGGGAGCGTGGGTATAATCTTCCGGAGAGACGCGAACGCCTCGTTCAAACTCTGTGTCCGCTGTCGTTCCCGTACATTGGCCATCACCCGCTGGCTTTGCATCTCTTCGGGGGTCTGTGGAGATCGTCTCCTCGATTTCAATGGTGTTTGAATTTCTTTTGATCTGGACGATCGTTTTTTTCCTACGATATGAAATATTTTTAGTCATATATGTACTACTCAACATCGTATTTGTAAAGTTTACAGCCATGTAACAATAGTGTGGTGAAAATGTTGAGAAGGTATATATATATATCATTTCTATATAAATTATAATAATGCGCTGTCGCCGTATTTTTTAACATGTTTTTTTATTACCTGTGCAATTTATCAGTTATAGATGATTACAATATTATAACTCACGCAGAAGTTTCGAGAAAATGTTTTCATTACTATATTACAATAATTTTGGACTTAACTATTTAAGGTTAAAGTCGTTTTAAACTTTAAACTTATTACTTATAGCAGAGGATATATTGTTAATGAATATTCGTAAGAAAAGTTTTATTTATAAAGTAGAACTATTTTTGATTTTAATTTTTATAACAACATTTTTTTTATACACGTTAAGAGTAATAAATGTTAATCCATTAAAAAAAAAAAAAATTATAAAGCAAGACATAACATTTGTTTATAACCATTATGAACTTAATAATATGTATTATTTTCCAGTAATTTAGTTTTAAATTGTCACTTTTTTATAAATGATTGTTTTGTGAGTATAATTATATTTGGTGCTTTAATCATATATTATACAAAATATATGTTTTTGTAAATATTCAAACACACTTGTAATGCATTGTTTATTTTCATGCATGTGCAGCATTGTGTTGATGCCAACTTAATTTTTACACATGTAGTTATTATACAGTTATATAATAAAGCTCATTTTAATAATTACAATTAGGTATCATGTTTTGATTTAGACAATTTTTGTCTTTTAATGGATTAATATTCTTTAATTATATAATATTATCTATATGTATATAACTGAAATCGGAAATAATTAATAAATTACAGCATATAGTTAGTGTTTATGTTTAGAATTTATGCTTTGTTTTGATTATTTCACTATATAAGTATTATAATTACATTACCTATCAATAATAGCTTTATGATTTTAATAATATATATGCATGGATATTTGACAGTTGTAAACTATTTATGGCAAATTTAAATGAGAATAAGGGATGATGGGACTATGGGATCTAGACTGCAGTTTATTTATTACGTGATTTTACAAAAAAATAAAGCACCATGCAAGAACAATGTATACATATCTTAAATATTTGTAGATATAAAAAGAATGTTTTTTTATATATTTTATATAATTTCTAAACATTTAAAACTATATAATAATAACATAGGTTATTTAAATAGTTATCGATTTGGCAAAATAATTTAAAGGGACTATATAATTTTTTAATTAATATTTTGTGGAAATTAGTATTATTATTGCGTTGGTAATTTTGAGAATTTTTACGATAAAATTGATCGGAAACATGCAGTCAGTTTTGACGTCGGTATAAAATTTCAAAATATCGTACCTACATTATATATATATATATATATATATATATACACCATAAAACCACAATAGAGATACTCATATATTATTGTTGATATTATATTGTATATGCAAAAGTATATAAACCTTTTTTCGGTTCCACCGTGTCATGTTCCAGGCCGGGTGAACTGCTGCTACCACCGCCGCCACTGACTCCGACATCGCCACAGCCGTCTCCACCACCACCGCAGCTAAGGTCTCCACCGATTCCGACTCCACCGCCGCCTCCAACCCCGCAAACATCATCGTCATACTCAGACTTGACCACCACAGATCCGTAGTCGCCATATGGGTACACGATAGGCGCATTGGTGAACTGCTGCAAATCTTGCGGCGTGTGCCAGCTGTACGGTGACATGAGGTAATCGCCGTTGGGTTTGTATGCTGAGTCCGAGTCCATCATCATTTTGACGACCTGCGTTTATATACCTACTACACCGCGGTGATCGACTCTCGTGTGCAATCTATACAGGTAGGTACAACTACGATCGGAATGATATCGACGAAGATCAAAATTACAGTTTGGTATTATATTAAATAGACGTGTTAAAACGCGCGGGACATCGACATCGGTGATGATGTGTGCAGCGTCCGGAGGACAACGTACGTATATGACATGTATGATATTATGTAAACTCCCGAAGGGACTGCAGCAGTCAACGACGACGACGACGACGACGACGACTATATTATAGCTATGAGATCCCGACCGAGAGAAAGATATGGCGGGCGGGTCCTTGAACGTGCTCTAAATTAAGAACTGAACGGAGCGGGGTGGGGGAGCGTCCCGCAGGGTAAGACTTGGACTGTTCGTATATTATATATATATAGTTAATACCCCCCACTCCGTGAAAAATATATTATATTATTTACCATCGTGTGTGTGTGTGTGTGAGTTTGCGCGCGTGTGTGTGTGTACGTATATTGTAATGCCGACCTATGTATATACACTGCACACAGCAGCACGCCGGCGTACATATACATCTGCGCGCGCGGGAGGAGCCTCTCTCGGACTACGGCCGTGATTGATGGCCGACGATCGAGACACCCGGCTTCTCGTATCTTGTCTGAATGCCGCCGCTACCCTTAGGGGCACGCACGTGTGTATGTGTATATAATATATATATATATATATATACATACACAAACACACACACATATGTATATAACGTGTGCGTGTGAGTTTGTGCGCACACCCCTGCCGCGCCGCCATTTCGATGACGACGTTATATACTATACATTATATAATATTATATAGCCCGAGACAACTTCCTTTTCGTTGTCGAGCGACGCCGCCACTACTGCACCGGTTTACACTGTATTTAAACCAATTGGTTCCTAAATCGGACTCGCGTTTCGTTTGCTGCAGCAGGTCGTTCTTCGTGTGCAACAACACTATAATAGTTATACTGCATACATATATCTATCCACGGAGATGCCGAATTACCATCGGCTTCACCCGAAATAATTTCAAGAAACATATATTTTAAGATAATATTATACAGTTACATACGCGCAGCTATTGCTATAGAAAACTTAAAATTAAAAATGTATAGTCCAAAAACACCGGTTAACAAAAGGGTGAAGTAGCGAATTAAGAAAAGTATTTGTTTGCAGAAATGACTGCGAAGAAAATGTAATAAAGTTTCGCTATTGTAATGCTAGTTCTTGAATCCTGATCTAGTTAATTATCATCGTTTTGTAGTTATAAAAGTTTTTAATATATAAATTGTATATATATTATATACATAATACGTATAATGTACAAAGATATCAAACGATCTTATATTTTAAATCTCGTGCCTTATCTTCATGCTATAGAAAACCCGCTCTTGACAGCAGGAATAATACCATATGTGTAATCATGCTGCAATCTTAGACTTGGACGATTTGTGATTACACCTGTAATTAGAGTAAAATAACAATAGATTTTATTGATTTTTACACTCTCATACTTTAATCCTATAGATGAAAATAACAAAAATGTTTGTTCATTAAAATTATATAGAAGCTATTTAGCTATATGTCCTATAATATGTATCACTTGTTATTTGTAGGCGCGACTAGCTGAGGGAAGGGGGATTAATGGGTGCCCTCGCAAAAATGTCGATGTCTATAAAAAGAATGAGAATAACAAGTAAGCTTACTCACTATATAGGTACCTACTCCAACTCTTTGTTGTTATTGTTTGTTGGTTTTTAAGGTTTTTATGGAAGGTGTTCTATTTTTCTTGCTAATTATTATGATGAGCGTCTCTATGATTCCTTTATCTTGGTTTCTAAAAGGTTATGAAGTATTTAAATTAAAGTAATTATTCATTGGTAGACTGAAGTCAGTTGAACAGAGCGAAAGCAATCATGATCATACAACTTATTTTATATCTATATTAATTTAAGATTTACACAAAATTTCTTTACGTATTGTATATGTATTGATTCAACTTAACTTTAATATTTAGGCATAGAAAATCTACTTGCATTGTGTCATTACCATGTCATTAAATTATATAGTAATCAATTTGTCGATAAATAATTTTGTATGCGATATTAAGTATTCTAGAAATTTATCTCCTAATATACATATTTATAAATTATAATATTTATGATATCATACAGAAAATTTTTTAATTATTATAGTACTTAATTCTACCTCAAGTCTAATATTTAGCATTTACACTTAATAGGTAAGATATACAAAACATAGTAACAATATTACTAAGCAGAAAATTCACAACATTGTTTATTTCTATGCAAATAAAAAAAAAAAATCTCAATCAAGCTTAACCGTATAACATATATAATATATATACATGTCCACGTACATGGAATACCTGAATAGATATATTAAATAGAATACTAAAATAATACATGATTTTTCATATAATGAGACAATTGATAGACATTTGATGATTTAATTAGAAAATTATTATAATTCATTGGTTATTGTATCATAATAATACATACATATCGTTCATTCGCCCCACTGTATGAATAAGAAAAGATTACTATTATTTAGTAAGTAAATTTCTGTATGTACAAAAAAAATATTATTGTTCTACGTTTTTTTGGCTTCTCACCAAAACATTAAATAGTCTTAAATTTATTTATTTTATGAATGATTTAAAAATGTATATAATATGACGTAGTTATCGAAAAAATTAAGAAAATACCTTGAGTTTTTTAAAATTATGTATATTTATTTGTATTTAATATATTATATGATTTATAAGTACCAATTTTAATCATCATAAATGCATTATGATTAAAAAAATTAAATATATAAAAAATTTGATAAATAAAAAGATTTTATTTTTATTTTGCATATGGCTAGATAATTAGATGATATTATAATATATTTAGTTTAAATAGTGCCTGTGTTATGGAGTTATTAATATTTTAATACTATATAAAAGTGTATACAATGTATGCGAATCATCGTGCTATATTAAAATCATGAATTTAATAAATGTTAAATAAAAAAATAAAAAATAAAAATTTATTAATTTATTTATTTAATTTCTATAAATTAAATTAAATTTAGTTTTTTCATTATTTATTATTATTATTATACACCTATTTTGTTTTTATAACTACATAATTAGTATATATTATTATACTATATTATAGTTTAACTAATTTAAGTAATAAGTAAGTTTAACATATTACAATTATGTACCTATTATACCTATAATTTTTAATTTATGGTTAAAAAATCTATAAGAACTTGTACTAATATTCTTAAAAAAAAAAAAAAATGTTAGTTTATTATGCATTATTTATTAAAGAGGGCCTCAAAAAACAGTATAATAAAGTATTAAAGTATATACGTACATAAATTTTAAATTAATATAAACAATACAGTATATGATTCATCAATAAATAAATAATAATAATACTAAATATTAGTATATAATGCATACATTATTAATTTTAATTCATAGTAATATGAAAAATATTTTATAAAATATTTATTTGTAAAATCAAGGTTATTTTATATTTAAAATATTGGTATTATAATTAAAAAATATTTAATGTCCGATTAAAATACATATTACTATATTAAATATTGACAAAACATCCGATAGTTTCATGAATGGCGAATAAATGTATTTAATTCTTACCTTTAAAGGTGTACAGGTACAAATCAGGTGGGCCAATCAGAGTAATTTTGTCAGCCATCTTTACCTTCATACCTGTCCTGTACTTCAAGTAGGTATTATAACTATTTCTGTTGAGTATAATTTATCCAATGACACACATTTTCGAACCCCTTGTAGGATATGGTTAAAATGATTTTCAAATTACAAAGGGAACCCCCGTGCAGAGGGTCAAACATAAAACATGTTATGTTTTTATATTATACTCGGCATATTTGTATTATAATAAAATATGAACGCATAAGTGCATCTTTCTCGATCTCCGTCTTACTACCTCTCTCTTTCTCATTTCCTTTCAAATTCTAAGAAACATTGTTCGGGTCAAAAATAACCCTAAAACTGACCTTCAAACCAACTGGAAAAAGAATGAAAGAATGTTTGGTGTTATTCTTAAGTTATTCTTAATAAAAAAAATAATGTAAAATAAAATATAAATTTATAATATTAGACATAAATTATTATGTAATTGTTACATGTTTATTGTATAAGACATTAATTTTTATTAAAAGCAACAATAAAAGTTTTAATTTAAAAGTTATTTTATCTGTTTTTATAGTTTAACGTGTAGACAACATTTATTCATTTATTTGAGGTACCTAGAGCAACATTAGCCTTTGCAGGGGTTTCTTCTTCGAACGACTCATATGATTCAGATCCCGATTGCGATTCATAAGATTGATTATTATCAATATTTTCTTTTTTGACAGTAGGGAGCTTTTTGTCAATTTTATCATTATTTGAAGTTTGAGATTTTTTAGAGTTGTCTTTTTTAATTTCTTTATCAGATTGTTCGTAACTATCATAATATTCAACAGTTTCAGATGATAGTTCAACGAATATTTGGTCTTTTGTCTTATCCATTTTGTATGCCGTTTGTTTAGTATTAGGTTTTGGTTGTAATTGATTACTGTTTAAATTAATATTTTGTTGTTCATTAAGATTAGCACTTGGTGTTTTTCTAGCAACACCACATTTATTAGATTTAAAATTTCGAGGTGAAGCTTTAGTTAATGTGTTTTCTGTCTGAGCTGTCGCTGATAGTTTAGTACCTTGTAGCAATGGTAAATTTGGATCTTCGTTAATTATAGTGACATATTTAAGTTTTAAGTTGTCAGCACCGTTTTTCTTTTGATGTTGCAATATAAGATTTAAAAGATCATTAGATTCTTTAGATGAATTTGGAATTTTTTCTTTCATTTCATTTAACGCTATTACTAATGTATTCTGAAGACTTAAATAAAAGTTATTTAAGTCTGACAAATTGTTAAAGATTTTTGCTTTTAGATCCTTGAGATTTTCTTCTTTAATAAACGGATATTTTTCAATAATTATTTCAACAATTTTTCTCCAAATCTAAATAAATAAAATATTAATGATTTTTAACAAAAATATTTTAAAGACTTAAATTTGTTTGAAATATTATATTGTTTTTAAATAAAACTTAATATATTTATCAAATTCTATAATTCAATCAATCGTTATATCTACTTAAATATTTTTTCCAAAGAATGAGTAGGTAGTTACCATATATTTCTTATTTTCATCTGAAGTATACAATTTTGAAGGTCTTGATGTTTGTTTCTATTAACAAATAAATGTACAAAAATTATAGCAACATTTTAATATTTTTAATATTATAACAACTATTAAACTTCAAAAGTAAGAACAAATTCCACTAGGCACTATTTTAAATTCTAAGCAAAGTAGGGAATACAATGGAAAATTGGGTTTATAATAAAATATATTCTTTATTTTTATCATTTAAACTTCAACTTTAAATGTGGTTTCCAGTCGTAAAGTTGATATATTGGAAGATCAAGTATGTTTATTGGATATAAGCAAAACAACAGTTTTTGATTTGATTTTTTTATTGAAATTTAAAAAAGAATAACTGTTGATACGAGATATTTGAACTGAATATTTATAAGAGATTTTTCTAAACAATATAACTTATAATTATTAATTATTATTAATATATCAAAAATACGTAGCTACAAATTGTATTTTATAAGCATTTGAAATTAAAATTTTGGCAAAATTAGATACGTTAAACAAAAAAAAAACCAATTATATTCTAGTGATTTTAGTTATTTTTTATATTCAGTAAAATATTCACCTTAGATAATTGAAATGTTGAAGCTTTTCGTCATTAATTTTCAACTATTTAGATATGAATCTCTTGCACTATCTTAAATAATATTTCTACAATATGTTCATTGTCGTGTATATTAACGCATACGTTAATGTAACAATAATAATGTATTATAATATTTGTTTAACAAATTTAAAAATACACGACTGTGAATTATAAGTGAAATAAATATACATTTTATTTTTTAGCCTTGTAAGATTATCACTATACAAATTATACTAGGCGATTACTTATTAGTTTTAAAAATTAAAATATGGAATTTCATTGAAAACAATAAAATTTTAATTTAAAAAATATAAACTAATAATCATATAAAATCGAAATTAAAAGATAAATCAGTTAATAAATGGACGATTAAACTTTTAAAAATGTATAATATAGGGCACATAACATTTTTTTGAATAAAATTACTATTATAAGATTATAATTTACAGTGTTTTCATGTTTTCCGTACAAATTTAGAGTGTTAGTGAATTAGTGAATTGAATCAAAGCCCTACTTAGGGTGTGACGATAATATAATTTTTAAGAGTATATAACTTTAAATATAAATTGCTTAATACATTTTAATGGAAAATTGAATTCCCAATTCTTATTTTCCTAGAAATTATTTATTTTGACAAGTCAAACGACTCCACGTGTTTTCGTATTAAATGTCAGAGTCGTATCATTTATTATAAAATCTCAAAAATAATGTAACGTATTACAATAGAGTTTTTGAGGGATTTAATTTATTCTTCTTGAATAATTATTATTTTAAAATGTTTAATATTATATAAGACAACGTATCTACTTAAAAAACTCACGATCATAAAATAGGTTTTAGATTAACTATTTTGAGATTGTTTCAATTTTGTACAGATTAACATGGATAGTGAATACACTGTATATCTGTTTTAAGTAATATAAATACACAAAATTAAAATCGTAATTGTATTTACCAATTCTTGGATAACATTGTTATTTTTTAATGAAATGTCTATATATTCGTCGCTTAAATCGCGACCGATGCCATCAAAAACATAAATCACCGGTGGCGCACACTTGCAAATTCCATTTTCACAATAACCAAAGTCGAATCCATTATGCTTGAAGTAACAACGAGCTTTACATATTGATTTAAAGCAACTGCTACAGACTAAATTATAGAACATAGTTTTTATTAAATTAAATTTTAATATTTGTTATTTAGAATTTAATTATTAAAAAAATCGGGTAACTTTGTTCTTTTGTATAAATGTTATCGAGTACACCTTATACGTGGCTACAAACCTATCCGTAATTTAATAGATCACAAATTACTGTAATAGATGTCTTAAACTAATCGATTGAATGTTAAATCATATTGTTTACCTATTTGAAAAGACTAGAAAAACCTATTCTAAGCGAAGTAAGCTAGTAAATAAATTGTTGTCTCTAAAAATATTTTATGATATATTAAAGTATATTTAAATTATTATACTATGTTTTTGATTTTTAATTTGGTAGGTGGTAGCAGAATGAAGTAATTTTTTCCAAAAATATCGTTTATCAAACTTACTTTAAAATGGTGAAAACAGGTTTGCTAAAATAATTTTTAAATCACCTATAATATGTCTAATTAATATTTTATGAAAGTTTGAAGTCTCTATGATTATTTCTTTTTAAATATTATTGTAAAAAAACAATCGATTTTGTCCAAAACTAGTGTTGCGTTAATATTTCTATTTACATCTTTTTTTATTTTTTTCCCCTAAATATTAAAAAATATACTTAGCCTTCCAAAGTATTAACTAGTTTAAATTTTCTAATAGAAATCAACCTAAAAGTTACGAGTTGAAGTAAATTGTCTACTCTAAAACGCGAAAATAGATATAAAAAAATGTTATAGTTTATAAGTACCTATATATATTTCTAAGCACAATAATTATTATGCTATTACAGTAGATTATAATAATACAATTATGTATATTGCTTTATTGCATGGTATGAAATTTTGTTCAATGTAACTTATAAAATGTTTCTAAATTTCATGTACCTATAATTCATAATATATTACATTATATATATATAAATTATAAAATTGTATTTAAGCACAATTTTTATTATACATTTTTAATTAGCAATTATAATTTAATTATACTTTGTTAATTTCAATAGTTAATACATATACTTTTTTTGATACGAATGATCCAAATAATAATAGTCCCTAGTAGTAATAGTATGCATAATATACTATTCATTTAAAATCATATACAATAGTTACTCAATTTGTCTTTAATTTAATTTATTTTAATTTCTGAGAAAAAAAATATTGAAGTTTAATAATTTCATCTATAATTAAAAAATCTTACATGTCACGTTGATAATCAGTATACAGCATATCGTTTTTAGCATATATAATTGCATTGCTTTATTCATATTATTATTATATTAAACTAACTTAAGAATAATCAACCAGATTATCACTAAAAACTGTTTTGAACATTTGAGCAGTTAGAAATATGAAAACTTTTAAATATTATTTAAAATTTGTTTTTTTAATAATTAGTATTGGTATAGATAATTAAACTAAGTCTGTCATTTGCACATTTTTCGTTTAAAATAATTATCTCGACACAATTGTGAACTACACTGAAATGTTTTATTTTTATTTGTATGACATTGCGTGCATTTCGTTTCCGTTTAATAATAGGAACATTTAAGTATTTGCTAATTTATTATAAGTGGTAAATTATGAAAAACTATTACAAAATAAATATTTAAATCCCTATACAATACCGAATTATACAACATAACCATTATTTTTCCGGAACCTCATTTTTCGTGACAAAAATTCATAAAAGATTTCACATAATAACATAATCATTATATTAACTTAGTATAAAACATAGTTTTACAAGGCAATGCGGGCAATGCAACCCATAGAACAAGAAATCCATATTTCATTTTAGATTGCTTGGTACCTTAATCTATGGTGACCGATATAATTCCATTATTTATCTTTGGAAATTTGAACATTTTTTTTTTTATATTGAACTCTGAATTTGCGTCTTAGACCCTAGCATATTACTATGTATATGAGTTTTTTAATCATTATTTTCATATCAGCTTGTTCTTTTTGGAACTCTGAGAGCAGAGTAGAGATCCGAATAGTGTTACCTGTTACCATATGTTACAACAACTGTCAAGTACAACTATGTAAGCTACAATAATAACTTTTGAAATAAACAATAAGAATAATTATTGTATTTTAATGTTTAATACAAATCGGAAGTAGGTATACCTATATATCAGTAATAATTGGTAAATCGGTTCAATTTTCATTTCCAAAAATAATAAAATATTTAACCTGAGTATTACATTTTATTTTAATTTGATAAATTTAAAACTATATTAACAATTAACACAAGAACATGATAGGTGTCAGCAGTATAAATAACAATAATTATAATTAAAAAGATTATAGATATCACAGACAATGTTTAGTTTTTATATTCTTACTCTATGGTTTTTACTTATTGTGTAATCGTATTCATATCAATTTAAATATCATATGTCTAATATAATTTAATATAATACTTTTGTAACAAAATAATAATAGTCATGAACAAAAAGAAATCCAGAGAATTCGTAATAAATAAATTCTCCGTAATCGGAAATATCATATTAATAAGTATAACCACTATACTATAGATACTCAATACTTATATTTGAAGTATTTAGTACTTAATATTCGATACATTAAAATAAAATAAGTAAATATATAGACTATAGTCTACAATAATTAATACTCAATAAGTAATTTAATGTATAATAATTATTATTATTCATGTACATTTTTGGACGGCCAGTATAAACTTCAGTCATAACTTAATAATAATTACAATAATACTATGTATTGAATTATTTTAATGAAAATAATTGTGATATGTTATATTATTATTATTATTATTATTAATATTATTTAAAAAAAATTCAAGATTATTAATTTATTATATGTCTATAAACGTCAATACATGTACAGATATCTTTAATAGCATACAGCAAATTTCCGTTCGACGTGTTAGTCGAGAGTGTATCAAAGAGTTGTAAAACATAATGATTGACGAATCTTTGTCTAAAATAATAATACTAATCGTAGTCTGGCCTACATATCAATAACATCAAACACGACAATAATAAAAACAAAAAGGTAGGTAAGTGAGTATCGCTCTGCTCAGTGGCGGATTTAAGGGGGGTCAGAGGGACCTGGGCTCCCCTTGGCCCATAAGATGTGTAAGAATATAACTGTAATGTAAAACTTATAAACACGATTCACAAAATCAGGTTTATTATTATTATTATTATTATTATTATCTTTATTGACGGAAAAAACTGGTGTACTTCGTTCAGTGCATTGCTTTTTGTGTGTTATAATATATAACAACATGTTTAATGCTTTATATCAACTTCAGCACTCTTGTCATTGAAAATTGTGCATATTTAAATACTTTATATAACGATTTATTTATAATTAATATATTTTCATTGTATGCTTTATTTCCTTACACTATCACATTTATGCCTTATTTATCACTAATATAACATTGTTAACGAACAGATTTGTTTTTATAGCTATGCTTGTAGTCTTTAACAATTAATAAATCTTTAGTTTAAATCTTATATTTACACGAGTTTCTTATTTAAATGAATATTGTATAGTTTATTTAACTGTAATAATCTTTTTAGTAATTATAGTTTTGATTGTCAAGGAAAAATCTATACAGTCATACCATCTATTAAGTTAATTAGTTAACCAACAGATCATATAACTCCAGGGTTAGTGAATATAAGAAAGTATCTACAAAGTGCATCATAGTATCTTTTAAATATTTATTTATTTAGAATAATTCTGGCCATTTGAAACGTAACACAAAATGTATTGCAGATTTTGTTTTTCTGATATTTAGCTACTAATATTCACTAAATGTATAATCTACAATATTAAGCTAAGTTAGGAAAGTAAGTAAAGCCAAATCTAAAGTAAAGTAGTAGATATAGCTCAGGTAAATACAATGCACACTTTTATTCAACTATGATTAATATATAAATATATGTTTATATTTTAATAAATATTATTTTACAAAATTAAGTTGTTATTTCTACTTTGATTATGAACATAAACCTTCTAACTTTCAATTTACAACAATTTATTCTTCAACTAAATTTCTATTACTTCATTTATATGACAAAATCAGAAAGTCTACAAAACATGTTTCAATACTTGTTATATTATTTTAATTATAATTATAAACTAATAAACTATTTGATTATTATTTGTTATATTTATTAAATTAATAAAAATATTTTGTGGAGTAAAAATAATGGGTTCCACCATTTTAAAGCAACTAAAATAATATCGCAGTAATGTAAGTGGGTATTAGCGCCATGTGCAAGATAAAGATAAACACCATTAGTATGTGCTTTATCTCATTCTATGTATCCTCTTTCGGGCAACTTTTCTTGTTGACATTCAGTTATCATATAGAGTTCTAATG
>NW_020271275.1:169554-239359 GCF_002803265.2 Melanaphis sacchari | reverse complement strand
CTCCAATTACAGAATAATATATATATATAAAAATTTGTTTTGTGAATGACATGAATACAATAAAATGTTGGTATAAATAGTATAAAGTTTACATTCAAATAATATAACAATTACATATTATGTGGGTATATAATTTTACAGCTATAATAATTTTAAATTAATATTCATAGTGTTTCCTAGTCATCAGTATATTTGAAGGAGATGATTTAGAGTATATTTTAGAAACATTATTAATTAAAAAGCTTTCTAGATTTCTGGTGGATTTAGTATTTATTCGAAAATTTAATCGTTGTAGTAAATAAGGGCAATCTATTGAATTGTTTAATAGTTTTAATAAAATGAATAATGGAGGTACTTCTTCTGTATTTAACGATTCTATATTGAAATAGGATAATACTCCGTTATAATTTGAATGTGGTGGACGTTCGATTTAAACTTAAATGCTAGAGAGCGAGAAACGATTTTGAATAGCTTCGATATTATTATTAACTCCTATGTTGTCTGATGACCAAATAAGGGATGCATATTCTACATGTGATCTGACAAAAGCAAAATAAATACTTTAGGGCATTTATATTATTAAAATTTTACAAGTTCGAGTAATGAAACGAGACTTTGAAATGCTTTTGACATAATAAGCCGTAACTGAAATCCAGCATACTGTAGTCTTTACAAGTTTGAATTTTAAGGTTTGCAGCACTGATGCATATTATCATATAATAACATTATACTCTTGTTATCGTTTCGGTGCGGCATGCGCATCGGCCGCGACTTATCTTGCCAATTCTTGCGAATAAATAATAATGCGAATGTGTGAGTACTGTGAACTGTGAATTGTGACTGTGAGTGATATAGAATTATTGCATCTTTTACACGACAGTTTCGATTTCTGAGATTCCACATATCTACCTCATTTCGAAATCAAAATTATATCTGATGGTATAGATATGATTAAAGAAGACTTTAATAGAAAACGTCCCTCTATAGAAACGAGATTTATGTGATTTTCAACTATAGTTTGATATTTTGGACGAACATTTTTAGCTAATACAGCTGTAAAATGGACCGTGAAATGGAAACACCAGAGCAAAAGACCCCATCAAAACTAGAGAACACTCCGTCTAAACAAAAGAAGATCCCGTCAAAATCAAATCGGTATTTTTATTAATATTACGTTTTGATCTAATCATGCCCAATAGTTGTGGTTTTATATTTGAATACTATACAAATGAATGGTGTTTGTATACATTGATAATGAACCTTACCCAGTTAGTTTGCTAAAAATATTTGTAATCAATTTTTGTATATATTTTATTTACCTACAGAAATGTTAGTACTACTTTTTTGTTTCTTTCTCAAAACCATTTACATGGCAAATTTATATCCTGCAGGATCAATATTTTTTCTAAAGTGAATTTACCACCCCTATTTAAATTAACAATAATAAGGAACTGTTTACGCATTCTTACCTTAAAGAATAAATTGACTTATTTTCAAACATTAAGTTATAAACATTATTTCTATTTGAACACTGATTTCTTTGTACGAGCAGAGTATTACAGTTTAAAAATGCTCATTTATCATTAAAAAATGTAATATAAAAATATAAGAGAAGTTCTGCTAAATGCTAAACACTAATTCAATATGCTGATGTTAGGATTAGATAGATAAAACTAATAATATCAACATCCTTTTGTTAACAAAAACCAACTTTTTTTTTTTTAATTTCATTTTTGGATTGATTTATAATAACTAAAAATAATAATATACTTCTATAAAATTTATTTTAAAAAAGAAATCTACTTATAAGTTTTGAACATGAAAAAGTACAAGACTGTATCTAACCATTTTGTTTATAATGATTTTTAGATTTTCCGATGAAGATGACGGAATTGCTTTAACATCTAAAGGTATAATGTACATAGGAGAAAAAGAACCTTACTCAAATTCGATGCGACTGTACGTATACAGTTAACTGTATTATTATTTATTATTAAACAAATTTTATACATTACTATAAAATTTGATATCAATGCACTTTATTTGTTATCATAATTAACAATAACAATAATTAATTTCAGAGATGAATCGACAATGGATATATCATTGGTTGTGAATAACCAGAAACTAAATGCTCACAAAGCTGTTTTATCAGCTAATAGTGCCTATTTTAATAAAATGTTTGACAGTGATTTCAAAGAACGGTTCCAAGATAAAATAGAAATAACTATAACTGATATTAGCTTTGACATTTTGAGTTCACTTGTTCAATTCATTTACACATCAGAAATATATATTACAGAAAATAATGTTCAGGTAATAGTTATTTTTTACATTTTCAGCCCAATTTAGTATTTTCATTATTTTTTTGTCCCATAATATTTTACTGTATGAGTATTAATATTACAATTTATATTTTGGGCTACAAGAGAAATAAACCGTGCCTAGATTAAATTATGTCTGAGCATGCACATCCCTGTCCTGCACTGTTCAATATCGCAACCGATAATTTATCTGATCACAATTGACAATGTTTGGTTACTCAATATATATATACTGTGCTAAATATCTGAGTGGAGAAAACAATGCCTTGGGATAATCACTGACATTAGTTTGCATGCACGAAATGGTTTACTTATTTTTTGGACCGAAGTTAAAGATGCTCAATTTTATTTTTATTTCAGGATTTATTGATTAGTTCTAGTGTATTATTACTAGATGAAGTCGAAAATGCTTGTGTAAACTACATAAAAAAGATAATTGACACAGAAAATTGCATAAACATGAAAGATTTTGCTAAAACACTGGGATTAAATGATCTCTATTCTTTATGCATGACTTATATAATAAATAATTTCAGGTAATTTATATATTTAAATCTATTTATAAAATAAATTTATATATTTTAAATAAAGGTACATTCAATTTTTTGGTACTTGTCTAATATGCTACCTTCCATAAAATGATACCTACCAAAAAAGTTTGCTGATTATTGATTAATAACAAATTAACAACAATATTAATAACAATTTATTAATATGTAAAAAAAGAATTTTTTTTTCTTTAAGAGTGACAATCTTATTTTTGATATCGTAAATAAGTAGTTTTTAATAAATCACCATTTGAGTCCCTTTTATGATTTTTTTTTATACTTTCAACATATCTCCACAAATAACACCATCTTTTACAACTCAGCAAGTTTCTTTCTTGAAGATAATTAACACATGTTTCCTCATTATATATTAAATTCCCATACAAATAGCGTATTGATTTGTTCATTTTTGTTTATTTTAAAATAAAGAAATAAAAAGTAAAACTCATAACGATTAGGATATATACACGAACACAACACAGACTAAAATAATATATCTAAAAGTAAGTTATCATGGGTCTTAATGGATTAGATATAATGGCTATTAAGCTATAATTTTATACAGTTGTTATAGTATGTTATTTATCGTAATGACTCAAATGTACTTTCCGGCAATAAAATGAAATAAAATAAAAATAACTATGGTAGGTAGCATACTACACGCATAGTTTTTTGGTAGATACCATTTTACAGTAGGTTGATATTAGACAAGTACCAATTTTTTTTTATTAAACAAAAATAAACTGTTAAAATATTAATCCACAAGATATGAGAGACAAGTGTGATGTGAAGGATTGTAACTATAGTCTGTAATGACCTGCCAATGATTATGCGTTGTTAAAAATTATTATAAAAAAAGTTCATTGTAAAATATTCTTTCTTTGTATGACGATTGTAAATTAACCTAACTTATTTTCACACAAAAATATTAAAATTATTTAATATTTTATTATCTCTAAACTTAAAAAAAAAATGAATATATTTCACAAATCAAATGTATTAAATATGTATGAAAAAACGATGCGTTTTCAAAGTATACATTTTTTAAAATTTTTTATTTTACATAGTAATTTTTTGGATTATTAAAAAAATATATACAGTCGATTCTACTTAATGGAAATACCTGTTATTAAGGACAATCACTTAATAGGAATAGTTTTTCAATTACGAAAATATATGTATACTTGTAGGGGAAACATTCACCGCTTATCTGGGCCACGAATCTGGATAATTGGGACATTTTTAACTAGTATCATAATTAATTATACATAATTAAATAAGATAAAATGTATAATAAAAATAATTATAAAAATATGTGTAAGTACTTTATATGTATTTTTATAAGTAATTAGGTTTTAATTTCATGTTTTTCTTTTTGTATTATTGTACATTATTGAATATGTTCTATGTTTTTTTGTAATTTGTAATAATAAAAATATATAAAAAAAAATCAGTTTTTTAACAAATTTATATGTTTGTTTTTGTATTTCGGATTATTGGGACAAAATAACTTGTAACCTATGTGTCTCAATTATGCAGAATCAACTGTATATGCATTTCAATGAATCCTGAGCTCCAATTATAATTATATTGATTAAATTTAGGTCTGGTAACTATTTATTAATTTAAAATAGGCCTGTAAACATTTTGGCATCAAAAATTAAAATACTAAAATGAATAGTTGTTTATTAAAAAAAAAAAAAGAAAAAAAAACTAATATCATTTATTATTTTTAGAGCTGTAGCTAATACTAAAGAGTTTATGGAGACTGATTTTGATGAAATAATGCTGTTACTCAAGAATGAAAATTTATTTGCTAAAGAAGATATGGTATTGTTTTTTTATTCAGAATATTAAGTAGTTATGAAATCTATTTTATTTTAAAGGTTTATGATGTTGTTATGAATTGGATAAAATATGATCCTGTAACCAGATCCAAATATTCGTCAGAATTATTATGGTATGTTCGATTGCCATTAGTTCTAAATACTTACCAAGGAGTTATCAAAAATTATGGATATCATGGTTCTAAGCGTAATGAACTTAATTCTTTTCGAATGGAACATCGAAAACCATTTAGAAAAGTTAGAGTTTAAATAATTTATAGCTTATATTCTAATTATGCTAATAGTTTTTAAAAAATAAACAAGTTACCTTTAAATCAAAAACAAACATTTTACCTCTTGCTATACATTTATTTATTTTCATTATTATAGGGTATATTAGTGCTAAGTCATTATCCATTTGAATCAACTCCAGAGTGGTATGACGCTGCCATTGATCAATGGCAGAATTGCATATGTGAAAATTGTCTGTGTAAAACTTTTCAATATCGCTTATTACCACCTAGAACTTTATGTACAGTGGTTTTACTTGATAAAAATCGTTTATTTGCTGCTGGAGGTTCTAGATATGGCAGAGGAATGAAATTAGCAGATATGTATGATTTGGAAACAAACAAATGGATACCCTTAATTGACATGTATTTTGAACGTCTTAAGCCGTTTATTATACAACTTGAATCACGTGTTTATGTGGTAAAAATCTTATTTATGTATTCTTTATAATTTGTATTAGAAAGTTTATAGTTTATGTGATAAATTTGTTGATTTATAAATAAAATTAAAAAAGAAAAAACTAATAATGAAATATTATTTATGCACATATAATTTGTTATTAGGTTGGAGGTTGCACTTCTGAAAAAAAAAATGCCAGTGTTATAGAATATTATGATTTAATTGAAGAAATGTGGCATGTTGTTTATTGTGAAATCAACCACATTGAGACATTTAAAAATGATAGTTATGTTGCCTGCGTTAAAGGATTAATTTACATAGTAAGTTTATTTTTCAATCTTTTAAATATACAGAGTGATTCTTAAATTGAACATTATTTCATATAAAATATGGTAAATTATTCATATAATAATTACAATAGGTTGTTATTAAAATAAATAAGCGATGATTATAATGTTAGAAGGATGCTACACACACTTAAATTATTAATAAAAATTTTTTGCAAAAAATAAAACAAAATTTCTTAAACTTTTGTTACAGATATAACTAAGACTTGAAAGAGTATAACTTTTTTCTTCATCTTATACACGTGTCATTTAGTTTAAATCTTATAAATTTCACTTATTGTGATTAAATATTAAAATTAAGATATTTTAAAAATGATACAAAATAACATTATCTGTGTTATGTCAAAAGTTTTTTTTAAATATTTTTATTTTATATATCTTTTATAATCTGTCATTTATAATTATAACTAATTAAAGAATGTAATTAAATATATTATACTAATATATTTTTTTTTAAATTAAAATATTTAAAAAAACTTTTGTTTAACCAGAGATATTAATATTATAATGTTTACAATACTTTTTGTCATAGTGTTTTTATTTTGTTGTTATCATTAATATATAAAATAAATCCATTCAGTGAATAACCTCTGCTGTATAGTAAATGTTGATGTTACCACTGTCATTGAATAACATTCATTTATTATAAATAGATAATAAAATATAAAATATTATTTACATATATTATATTCATATTTTTATTTACACTTTATGTTAGATTTAAATTAAATTAAATTATAAGTTTTAAAACTTCATTTTTTACCAGAGAATTATAATTTTTGAATTGTATCTTGTCGTGTCATAATTTTTGTCCCTTTTTGCAAAGATTATATTTAATAAATAAAATAAAGCAAGTATAAAAAATCTGATATTATTTATTCTTTATTAATTTAGTAACTAAAAACAATAATTACTATTCAAAATGTATAACATTTACATTTACTCACTTCTTTAAATGATCTGATAACTTGTCCACTACTACACTCACCACTATTTTAACGTTATTGAGGCAGCTAATTTTATCAAATCAGTTTTTAGTGATTCGGTATTTCAAAGAAGTTTAGAGCAGGTCTTCTCTTTTACAATACTCCATAATAGTTAGTCCAAAGAATTGAATTCTAGACTTCCTAAGGTCTAAGGACCAATCTTGAGCTTTGAAAAATTCAGTAAATTTATCTCGAAACAATGTTGTATTGTTTTTAATATGTTTGTAATTAATAATCATTCATGTACTAACCAAAAATAGTAGATATGATATTTAGTTCCGATTTTATTTAAAAACTAAATCATTTGTTATAAGTGTTATTGTAAAATATTTATAGAACACTGATAAATAGGAACAGAACTTATGGCACGACTAGGTAAAAAGTATCTTTAACTTTTAAGTATGTATTGTGGAGACTACAGTTTTTCTAATTTTCTATCCTAATAGTTTTAGCATTTTTGTTATGATTAATGGCAAATTTAATATTTCAAAAATTGATAAGGGATGTTTTACTTTTTAATTTAGATTGGAAAGACGCAAGCTGGATATTTTAATCCTCGTACCAAGAAATGGAGTTATATTGATCCGATACCTGAGTATAATAAGGGTTCTGCAGTTTGCGCATTAAATGGAAATATTTATATTATCGGTGGTCAATATTTTGAAAATTATTACAAAAGTGTATGGGCATACTGTACTTTAACTGAAGAATGGGTATCTTTGGCTGAACTAAATTTTGCTAGATCGTTTTCTGGTAAAATTAAAAAATCTGGTACCTAATTAAAAATATTTGATATTATTATTATTATTTTGTTTTTATAGGTGCTGTAGCAATGAATGGTAATATTTATTTATTCGGAGGAAAAATGATGAACACATCTAGTTCAAATATATTTGAAATATATAATCCTCATGACAACAAATGGGTCACTTCAAGTGCTTTTATGAAAAAAGATCGATGTCACATTGATGCAATTGTTATTGAAAAAAGTTCTGATTTTTTTATAAAAGTGTTTGAAGAATCATCTAAAACTATTTATTAAAAAGTGACTGTAAGATATAACTAATTTTATTTAAATGAAACTACATAACTATTTATATTTATTTCAAAACTATTAAGTATTATTTAGTGAGAAGTGCATAATTTATTTTAAATTATTCCTTTGTATTATAATATTATTGTTTAATTATAAATAACTTATTTTAAGTTTATGATTTTAAACCATTCCTTTGTTGTATGTATAGCAACATTTTAATTTAAATCTTTACTATGTAAACTTAAAACCATTATCAGAATTTTTTTTATTTTAAATAGAGTAGAAAATATTTTTTACATTATTTTTTTTGAGCATATGTAAAATAGTCATAATGTTTCTTAATGTAAATGTTATATGAGTTGCTTAGGTTCAAAACAGGATATGTCAAATTATTTTAAATAATAATTAAAACGAAATTGCAAAAATGCAAAATTAATTGTTTTTAAAATGATTAATAAAATAGTTTGTAAAATTCTAATTTTATTATATTTTAATTACTACTTGTACTTGTACATAATTTATATTTTACTTATGGCATTTTAAATTCACTTTCCAATAGAATAATACTTATTGATTAAATGTCTGTATAATTTTTGAAATTAAATCATCATTAGTTTTTGTATATCCATTGAAAATATTAAGTATTCAAAAATAAGTGATTCATATTTGAACATTTTACATAGAAGCAACTACTCTAGGTTGGTGTAATGGTATATTTGATTCAAGTCCAATCTTAAAATGTATATATATTTTTTTCATTATTCATTTTCCTAAATATAGACATTTTAGTGTGAAATTTATAATTTATTAGATAGACTATTGTAGAATTGTATGTTACAACTTACAATTAATTAAGATTAGTATTTATTATTGTTTTTGCATTATGTTTCCCACGGACATCACAGTTAATTCTTTTTTTATAAAAGTATTTAACAATAATTGTTTACTTTATTTATTCTATTTATGATTTATTTTTAGTAGGTAAGTTCAAATGATGCATTTATTATATAACTTTAAGTATAACATTATATGTTTTATAGCTTAGATATTGTTATCCTAAATTGTACATTTATACTTGTACAAAATTATCTCATTTATATTGTATACATTTTGAATATTATGTTTATAATAATTTAAATGTTATTTGTTTTGTGTTCATGAGATAATACATTTCTATTGTTTCTTAATTGTTTTTTAATTGCTATATATTAGATTATACCTTTATAATTTTTTTTATTTCTTGGTTGGATATTTGTATAAGCATATACGCCTCTGTCCTTAGTATTTTTAATTATTATTATTGTATTTGTTTTATAACTAAATTATGTACTTAATGTTTAAATCCACTAATACTTTAGTCAGTGGTATTAAGGAATAAGTGAATGAATTGGTCACTTCCTCTAGCGTTAGTGCAAATATGTAAATACATATACTTCTTTCATGTTAAGAAGAAACTTCAGTGGTTAAATTATGTGTGTAACATGGCTTCATTACACAGTACGAATATGGATGGAAGACTGAAAATGACAGATAATCATTGCTTGACCATTGCTGACAAAATCTGACTGGCACTGAGGTTCCTTCTTAACATGAATAGGATATAGTAATTCTAATCATTACCAAAACAAAACAATTGTTAATTATTATTTATTATAAATAAAAGTTATTTCTTACATTTGTTTAAAGCTGATTTCTTACAACATGCATAACTGGCTAATATTTATTAATTATTGGTCTCTAGTGGTTATCTTGATGATTGTTATTTGTGAGTGATTGTGTAAGCTTAATCACATAAGTAAGTCTATCAGTGAAATTAATAAAAAGTACATGCAAACGTTGTTATGTTGATTTTTTCTATAATTATATATACAGTTCAATATTTTGAATATTAAGAATTTTAAAACTTTTATTATAGACTATAGACATATACTAACACACTAATGATCACCTACTATACGTGAGCACTTGAAAATTTTGTTATATCTATTTAATTTCTTAAAAATGGTCAGTATAAATTTGTGTGTAAAAGAAATAGCGAATTACTTTCACACATGTTGATATTTCATAAACACACTAGGTACATACATTTTTTTCATTGTCCATTATTATTGCATTTAATTTCTAATTAAATTATGTATTTAATGTTTATACACAATAATAACAACTACCATGTATTGTATGTGACTAATATTAATATACCAATATACCATCCTTTAAAATAATAATAATAAAATTAAGTTGTGGAAAATATAAAAATAATATACTAGGTAAGATTTTTTTTTTATTGTAATTCAAAAATTATTTGTATACACATATTAATACATGATTTCTCCAACAGATCTGATTGTCAATTCACATACCTAAATGAGAAACAAAAATTAATTTAATTTAATTGTTTTCTATAATAGTATAATAATAAGTTAAGATTTTGTGAATCAAATTGTGTATATTATTTACTTGAACATTTTTTGGTGTTCCTAAAATGTAAAGTGTGGCATTAACAATATCTTCAGTTTCTAGGTATGTTATCTCAGGGTGTGATTTCAATTGTTGTTCTGATGACTCTTTAATAGTCACCCCAGGACTTAAACTCTAAAATAAATCAATTAGCACTAAGTACCTACCTAGGATAGTAGGATGTCAATGGTTAGTAAATGGCACACATTTTATTCACTATTAAATGGTGAATTTATAATTCTAAGTAGGTATATGCCATATTACTAACATTAGAACATTATCTCATTTACCATAAAAAAAAATATAAATATATATACATCTAAATAATATTATCTTGATTTGCATACCGTAATCTTAATTTTACTCCCCTCATTAACCAACATTCTTCGAATACTGTCGGTTGTTAATGTTACACAGTGTTTGCTGGCATTATGAATAAGTGCTTTTATCGGTTCAGCTCTATAATGGCCTGCCACGCTAAATCAAAAATAAGTTTTGATTTTTGTAAAAATGAAACATATATTTTTAAATTTTCTATCATAGTATTTTATGTTTAGCTCATTTGGTGAAATTATATACGAGCAAGGGGATACTTAGCACTCTAAAACATTAAATCAGAGCCACCAAATAACTAAATTAATTATATAGGTGGTTAAACTTTATTTAGTGTATTAACTATTAAATATTAATATTAGTTAAATAAGCCAAAACTATTCAGGTAGATAGGTAGGTACCTATTTATATTGATAATGTGTCCATCGTCAATACCATTCAGTTTCATCTTGTTTATTACTTCTTTCATAAAAATACATCCGGCCAAATAATTTGTCTCCATGATCATTTTCCCATGTTCCATCGACTCATCTGAAATTATTTGCTGTTTGTAATTTATTTAAGCTTAAAGGTGGCCATTAACAGTTAACTAGTAACCTTAATTACCTTATAATGACTATTGAATGATAGGTATTGATCAAGATTAGTATTATATAATCAGTGATAATATTATATATTAGGTTTATTTATAAATTACATAAATAGGTATATAGGTACCTACTACCTACACTTAAATATTTAAAATTGTAGTCAGTTGGTTCCTTTATCTAACTTAGTGTTTGTTACTATATGATCAATTCATGATTGCAATGCTGTTGGGAAACCTAATACTAGACTGCCCAGAGATGCATCGTGTATTTTCATAAAAGCGTGACTAGAGAGATGGCGTGTCTTCGCTCAGAATCATTTTATCGTATGCACTATTCAATGATTAATCATATTGAATTCTGATTTAACACAGTAACCTACCTACTCTCTTTTCCTCTATTTATGTGTAATAATAAATACACTATAGCATATGATCTGAGGACCTAGGTACTCAATGTTACACTCAATACATTTTATTTAACAGAGATTTTTTTTTTTTTTTTAATTAATAATGAATTACGAATTTTTGTTCTGTAGGTTGGAAGGAGTGTTTTAAATATTTGAGAAGGTATTACGTAGGTATTTTTATTACCTACATCGTCTCTCCAAATAAGATTTATTTCGACGTTATCTACTGCAATGATTGCATGACTTTAGTTAAGAAGGTATCTCTTATCTGACTACTAACAAGACGTATAATTGGATTTATGCATAAGCATATTATCATGATGTCAACAAGTTTCTGTAATCAGTAGGTACAGTTGCATTTATTTATTCTTATTTAATTATTAACACGTATATCACCTTATATTACCTATGCGGCTATGCCACAAGCGTCTATATTATAGACTATCTAATTACAAAGTTGTGCTAATAAATGTTTTATAGTAAACTACTTGTTGGTACATGCAACGCCAACATAATATATATAAATACAAAGTTAATTAAATAAAAGCTCTATTGTTTAATAGACATTAATGGTAAATAGTAATTTAATATGCTTTTAAATATTACCAACAAATTCAGTTTCGTCATAAATTCCAGCATTATTAATCAGCACGTCGACACTTCCACAAGTAGTTACGGTCCAGTGAATGCATTCAGTTATTTGTTTCTCGTTTCTGATATCAAATGATTTGTAATAGAACTTCCCAGGAAAACTTTCGACTTCTTCGCTTAATTTCTATGAAAAAGTTAGGTAATAAAATACATCTAAGAGTATCTAGTATCTACACATAATATTATTATAAAGATATTAATTTATTTATTTACCCAATAATATTAAATGGCAATATATTCATTATAAGGTTAGGTTAGAAGGCTTTGTCTTACATTCTAAGGTACTTTATATAAAACTATTACCCCAACACTATTTTTTTTTCAAATTTTCATACTCGATTTATATGTAGATTAATACGTATATTTTATGGCATAGGTAAAAAATTGGAATGGTTTTAATTAAGCGTCATTATCATTCAAAATATGATTTTATTTTAATATATTTTTGAATATAATAGTTTTATTTGTGTTAAATCATCTCATCTCAAAAATAAGTACTTAGATTTGATTTATTATTATTTAAATTTTATCTAACTTTAATTTAATTTAAAAAATTCAATTGAAAATTTTCATTTCTGCCGTTATAGAATTTTTTTTTTTGATTATTATTATTATTAGTATTAATTTTAATTTATATGAAAACTATCGATTACTTATTTATATAATAACTATTGAATTTTACGGGTATTCAATAATTTTTATTATTTGATCCATTAATTTACCATTCAAATGATTTAAAAGTTTGAAGTATCGAATAATATTTGATAATCAAAATTTGATAGTATACAAAATACATATTTAATATTTACTATTCTGTAATCATTAATTATTTATCAGTCATCACGTTTTCATCACCTCACACTAGCATGTGTGGTTTCCGTTATATAGACAATAGACATGTAATATATTTGTAAAAATATACGTTAAGCAATTCCAATTTTGTGGTGTTAAGTTAAACAATAGGTAGTGAACTGATTTAGTAGTTACTAGTTAGTAATTAGTAGGGCTCGAAAGTTGATAAATTTGCATGTTTTTTTTTTTAAATTATTAGATTTATTGCTAAGTGAGCTAGAAATTCATTCCAAGACACTACGAAAAATATATCAAAAGTTTATAGTGCATATTTTTGTATATTTAGTGATTTTTAGATTTTAAAGCATATTTCTTAATCTTACAATTTTTTAAAGCATATTTTATAATTTATGAAAATTCGTAAATAAAAAGAATAAATACATTAATATTGAGAAAACATATCGTATATTCTTGTACCGTATTTTTCAAATTTCCATTTGACATTAAAATCAATTTTTTCCGCTATCAATTAGTAGGTATGTATATATATATATATATATATATTTATGAATTATAACTACAGCTAGCTTTATCTAAAATAGAATATTATACAAACATAAAATAGAAACTGATATCGAAATACCATGATTTTTCATAAATAGTTTCTTAGAAAAATAACTACTTGATTATTGTTGATGGCATTAATATATCGCCTACTTATTATTATCAGTTCCGACTTATATTCGAATATAACTCAACAGGAACATTCTACAATTGCATTTTTTATCTAAGGAATATTTTTAAAGATATTTTTTTATTATTTTTTTTTTTTTATGATTAAATTGTAATTAAAAATTTAAAATCCGAATTATTTTTATTATTTTGCACTTCTATATTTATAATTTTATAAAATATTTATGCGAATGAAATTTTATGTAAAAAAATAAAATTTAATTGCATATTTTTAGAGCATTTTGTACTTTTTTAAGCGCATAAGTGCATGCATATTTAGTGCTTTTTAATTGCATAAAGTTCTGAGCCCTAGTCATTAGTATAAAATTTAAAAGTAATGACATTATCTATGATCTCTTGTTGGATTTGTGCAAGGTTTTAATTTTTATGTGAGTTATAAACATTTTTAAACAAAAGTTTTATATACTCGTTATGAAATAAAAATGTAAATGAAGCCATCAAATATCAATAGAGCAAAAATATTGTAATTCTTTCTTTTAAGATTGATGATATAGTTTAGTTTATTCTAATATTAAAGCTACCAACACAAAATTGGAACTGCTAAACTCAAATATTTGTTATAGATATATTGTTCATTTTAATTTGTAGGAAACTTATACGAGAATAATGTCCTCTTTAGGACTTACCTACCTTCAATAGATTTTCTCGTCTGGCAATACCAACGACGACCATACCACTTTTCAACAGAGCTATAGCAATGGCTTTTCCTATGCCGCTGCTCACGCCAGTCACGATGGCCACTCTATTGTTCCACCTTTCCATGTCAGCTAAAACGTTTACAGTCCAAACACGTCTGAAACACTTAAACCAGTAACATATACCTAGGTAATAGGTATGTGTTGTATACTTTACCTGATCTCACAGAATTCGACACGCCGATATTGGATATTATAATTTATAAGTATAATATACGAACTGCGAAGGTATTTAGGTAAGTATTAACTAGGTAATAAGTAGGTTACGAATTAATGTTTCAATATTATTACGCGCTCAACGGTTCACGAATTATGATTAAGTTACATTAATATTTTTAATCCAAACAACGCGTGCACTAGGTAGCTATTATAATGGTAACACTAATCTCGGCGATTAGATGGTTTTATTTGAATATTGCAATAGAGAGTTAGATTAAAAATTATTATTTAGGTCACCGTACGTTCGTGTTCCGTATTCTATAATATACTATATACTATTTAGGTAAGTCAGTAGGTATACAATACGCACATGCTGTACAACTACTATTACCACGTAACTTAAACTTAAGATTGTGAATTAGCTTCAGTTGTGGTAGGAGACATACCGCATACCTACCATTTACCAATCAGTTACTTTACGTGTCCATCGGTGTTACTAGTTATCTACCTATATTGTATACAATACACATTCCTATTGCCTATTTGCCTGTATATATAAATAATTATTAATTATTAATAACGATTTTTTTTTTAAATTTGATATGTTATGTTTTCGAAAATTTGTAGTGTTATTCTAATTTATAATACTTACTTTTATTAAAATATATTTTGAATAAATATGATAAAAAAAATCAAACACGTATAAATATTAAATAGTATTCAGTTTTTTGAATTTTTTATTAAAGAATTTGTAGTAGGTATTTAATAGGTATTTTAACACAAAAACAAAAGTTTGTACTTATTTGTAAACATAATCCATCTTTTGAAAATTTTATATTTTAAGTAAGTAAGCCTTATAGGTGACCTACACTCAAATTTCAAAAGCTTTAAAGTTTAAAAATTTTAAATGCCATTTTCAAAACATCTATAACATAAATCGATAGATAGTATTGAATAAGTGCGTTATTTTATAGCACAAACTTAAAAAATATATTTAGTTTTGCACAAAATATTAAACAAACTAGACTAGGTACTAAACTAGAAATTACATTCTAGTATTAATCATTTTATATCAATTTACAGACCATTCTTTAACATTAACATTTAAATGTTAAGTGACTAAATATTTAAAAATATGTATAGATAAAATAGTTTTTATGTTTACTGATAAATAATAGTCATAATTGTAATACCAATTTGTAAATAAGTGGGAGTGGATGGTATGTACTAAGTACTGATATTATTTTAAATTTAACTAGCTAATTTACTAAATAATCTAACTTAATCATATGCGTTAGTATTTATGTGATTTAAATACTTAAATACATGAATTATAATTAGTAATTATAAACAAGTATTTTAAATTTTAAATTAATGTCAGTTATTTTTTTTATATACTGTAGTTTTGATTGAAATAATTTTTTTTCAATCTTAATTATATACCTATTATAAATAATCGATTAGGAAATTTAACAGTATTTTAATATTTTATTTTAACTTGGTAAAATATAGGCCACGGATTTATGGTTATTTGCCCATCGATGACCTAGGAAGTGTGTTGTACTTAGCCACGTATCAGAAAAAAACTAATATCGATAAGCAAATTTGAAATTAAAATTATTAAAAAATGTCAATTTGCAAAATGTTAATTAGCTATTATTTTTATAAATAATAACATTTTAATATTTGTATTTAAGTACCTATAATTTTTTTTTTTTTTGAAATATGACAAAGGAATTAAGAGTTTTCATTAAACTTTAGCACTCATTTTCATAACTCTTATTCTTCTCAATTTTAAAAGAAACGCAAGAGGTACCTAACATGTAGAAAAATGGAATCAGTAGTAAATAAAAATTTTGAACCGAGAATAATAGTTATAGCAAAGTAATGAAAATTTACCAAAGATAAGAAATAATTTCCTAAAATTTTTCAAATTTTTACGGTTGTGAATAACGGCAACGTTGTACTAAGTTTAGGTAAGTTTAAGTATAGATAGAATAGTTAAAATGAAAAAGGCTTATACACAATTGTAATCCCTTCGTGAGTTTCATAGTTACAAATTACAATAAAAATTATTTATGATAAAGGGAACTGACACATTTTATGACATTGATAGGGGACTGTGTCGTGGTGGTTTAGAATGTGAATATGAAAATTGGCTTTTATATTTAAATACAGCTTTATTTAAAACAATTTTTTCTAAAATTCGACTAAATCTTTGTCAACAAATATGATGAATACCAACTATAATTTCCAATTGTATAGGTTACTATATATATATATATATATATACTGTATTGGTTACTTTGAAAGTACTTTTATTTAGTGTTATACATCTCTGTAATAAAATAAAAATGTTTGCTCTAACAAAATATAAAAATGTATATAAGTACATATACAAAGTTACGTATTTTTATATAAGTAACAAAAATAGAAATTTTTATTAAATCACTATTTTTATTGTTTTTAGTTATTGGAGCCTATTATTAGTAACTATAATGATTTAAGTCACACTTTAAAAGTAACTTATTTGTAACATCGGAGAATTCAATTTTTTTTATTTTTCAAATCTGTATTGTAAAGCCATTCTCTCAAATGTTTCGTTCGATTGTATGCTATTTGTTTTGGTGATAGCGATTGATAAATATTGGTAAACTTATATTCATCAGAAACTAAAAAAAAAAAAAAAACTTTATTAATTAAATAGCATAATGTTTATTTATTTTATAAATAAAAAAATAAAATACAATCTAACACTTGAACAGCTTATATAAAACCTCGACCCCTAAGTGACTTCCAGAAATATTGTTAGATTCAATATTTAGTGTTCGATGACACATTAGGAGATATACAAATGAGTAATAAATCTAATTTTATGCGATATATAAGATACATTTTACGATTTAACTAATCACTAATTATTTAAACTTATTATTAATACATCATACATTTATACATTATGTAAACTGGGTCTAAATTGTGTTTATTTTTAAGAGCCATTTACCATTATTTTAAAAACACTCTAATGATAGTAATTTGTCATTATCTAACTACCTATCATCAAAAATTGAAATAACATAAAGATAAGATTAAGATTAGATAATATTAAGGGTCTTTGCACAATTTGATATTTTTATTTTTAAAAATATGTTTTAATTATAAGTGCTGATCAAGTGGTAGATTTAACAGAGCAAATAATATATGCTTTACAAGAATTCAAATTTTTAATCACGTTTTCATAAAATGTGTTTTTTACTTGTGACTTTTCATAATGTAGTACCTACTTATTACTTATGTACTAATGTATGATCGATTAACAATCATATTATGTGTGTAAATATTTAGAAATCTTAGTCCTATATTAATTTTTATATGCTGTTTTATTTTGAATTATACGTAAAAGTTTACGTAGTATATTTTAAATTTCATTTGTAATAATAATATACATGTTAAACATTTATAATAACTTACTATTAGTATTATTAGGAATGTGATTAATATTATCGTGCTTGAAATTGTTGAACGTATCGATTAAACGACATATATTTTGTTCTGCAGCTTTCACTTTCAATTCTTGCTGATTAATATTAAATCAATTTAATTTAAGTATGACAAAAAATTCGATTAAAATCATTACCTGACTTAAAGTATGTAATGGACTGTAATTAAGTTGTTGAGAATATGATGTCAAATAGTTGGAACATAAATCTTCGGACATCTTTGCTTGACTCAAATAATTAGCGTATTTTGTGTTAACATCTTGAAAATACACTATTTTTTATTATTTTTTTTTTTTTTGTTGATAATAAAAATTATTAAATACACTTTTGAGGGGGTTAATAAGATTTAATCTACAAACCATATGGATTATTAAATATAGACTGCATACTCGACGACTCGGCAGGATAAATGTATTCTTTTAAACTTGGCTTTTGATATGGATTAATTATATTTTCAGTTTGACATGAAACTGAACACTTATTAAAAAATAAATTTGTGTTACATTCTGTAAAAAAATTTTAATTTTCATCATATAAATTTATCAAGGCAATTTTTTATTTATTTATCTCGAGAAGTGCTTACAAATTTATATTATATTATATTACTAATTCGCTATTATTCACTTTTCATCTTCATTTTTTCCAAATTTATTCAAATGAAAACTATTATTTTTTTTTTTATTGTAAATATTGTTAGGCTAAATATTTTTTGGAAATTCGAACGAGTAAATTTTGATTTATTAAAATGTGACCTCGCTAAGCATAAATGATAATAATCCTTAAAAATGAATATAATATTGGAGTTAATGTTTATTATATGGTATACAATTATAAGTTTAAAACGTGGTCTTTATGTAAACTTATAAATTTCAAAAATCAGAATTTGAATAAATCCACGATTAAAGGTGTAAAACGAGATAAATATTATTTGGTTGATTAAAATTTACAAACTATTATTGTAAAAAATAAAGAAATTAATAATATCAACTAAATCCTAAAAATAATAGTTGTTTTGTATTTTATTTTATTCTATTTCTGGTGTTTTATTAAATTCGAATTGTACATTGCTAAGTATAGTTGTGAACGTGAGAGCGAAGCCTTTAAAGAACTCTAAAATTCTAAAATCTTTCCAACACGAGAACATGTTTGTCTTTTAATATATGTTATTTATACCATGTATTTGTCTCATTGTGTGAACTAAATTTGATACTTTTTGGTTATCGAGACTACTACTATTTTCGTGTATCGCGATTTGTATATTTAAACGTTATTATGTAGGTCTTTCCGTGGAAATAGAATTTCTATTTGTTACATTCGGTTTCTATGGAAAGACCCTCGTAATAAAATATATTTGATATAATATACCATTATAAAAATGCACTCCATCGCTAAACGTGTAAGTGTAGAGTTAAAAATTAGAACTAAAGAAAAGACTAATTTCAATTACCAAACAGTTAACATATACAATTTTTTAGATCTAAAAACAGGTGCTCACGGTTATGGGAATCAGCTAAATGGTGAAGCCAAAAATATAAGGGAGTACCTCGTCAGCATCTTGCGATAGTTATTTGATTGAGTTTATGTGGTGTTAAGCTTTTCAAACAGCTGATGATCCTTTTCGTCGAAATACTGATCAACGTGTAAATTATTAATTTCATCAATTACATCAAATTTTATTTTATTTTTATGTTTAAATCAATATTATATTTTAACTATCGTTGGTAATCACGATACCCGAAAATCGTTGGTAGTCGCAATAACCAAAAAGTACCCTTAATTTTTAATAAGTGTATTTTATATTTTAATAAATCAATTTTGATTTAATAATTTACCTTTTTCATTTGTTGATGATACTTCGTTAACTAATTTTAGAGCATCGTTTAATTCATTTGAACAATGTTGAATTTTTTTTCTTATGACGTTATAATTAATCCTATGCGTATCTGTATTTTGATATCTACAATTAATTAATAGATATAGAGTTAACTGATTTAAATATAAGGATGGGTTCTTGAACACTCGAGCCTTAAGAAATTCGAAAAGTTAAATTTGAGAAAAATGGTGATTTGAATTTGAACTCAAACATCTTGAATAGTTTAAAATGATCAAACGTATTCAAGTTCAAAATGTTTAATTTTAATATCAGGTTAGTTTGTATTTTTTTTTCGAAAAGTATTTTTAAAGTTAAACAATTCATTTTAAAAATTAAAGCTTATTTTAATTTTATCATATTTTACAATTTGTTGTAGTTCATTTTTGAATGGTTCAAAAGTTTTTGTAAAATTCAAGTTTAAACAATAAAGTTAAAGTTCTCGAAAATTCAAGTTTTGACCATCCCGAATAATATAAGTTAAAATATTTTTTCTGAGCGTTAATTACTCTAAATTAAATTCTGAACAGTCATTGCATAATTTTGATTGTGGTATATGCTTCGTAGTTTTATTATTTATATCTTGTTTAGAACTTTCGTTAACACGTTTTTTAACTAAATCAATTTCTTCTCGCAAAGCTATATCCAATTGTTTAGAAACGCTATTTAATTTATCTTCGGATATAATGTTGAGTTTTTCATGAAATTCTACGCGAAACTGCTGTATTTCAACTTCTGTTTCACGTTTAATACTTTCTGTACTTAGCTCAAAATTATGTTTAGCTTTTGCCAACTCGTCGTTTTTGTACGATCCTAATGTTTGGTTCCATCCATCGGTTATTATTTCGGTATTTTTAACAAAATCTTTTTTTAATTCGTTTGATATAGCATCAAGATCCGACTGTATTTTATGTTTGAATAAATCTGTATAGTCCTCTAAATCTTTTTTAAATTTTTTTAAATTTTCTGCACACATTTGTTCAGAATTTGAAATATTTTGAATATATTTTTTGTCACATTCTTCAATTAAGGACTTTTCAATATTTTCTTGCCTAGATAAAAATAATAAAATTATTAACATTACTAGATATCATCATTATTTTAATAGCACCAAAGTATTTTGAAAATCATATAAAAATTTGATATTATAAATATTTTGAAAATATTTCAAGTCTTTAAAGTTATCCTTTTCTGAATTTCAAAAAAAAAAAAAAAAAATTGTACATATACGAATATGTATAAAATAATTTGGGATTTTGTCGAAAATTAGTATTGCGTAAATATTCTCATTTGACATTTGCCCACTGTTTTATGTGGCTTTCTTGATTATTAAGACAATTTATTAGAAATGTTTAACTTTTACTTTTTTTTTTTTTACACTTAAGATTTAAAATATAATAAAACAGGTAATACTGAAAATAAATAAATTTTAAGAAAGGTGTACATTTTTTTCAAAAAAAAATGTTTGGATACTCACACATTTTTTAGCATATTTTTTAATTGTAATTCGTTTTTAGAAAAAAGCTCATTGTGTCGTGCTTCAATGTGTTTTTCAAAATTATCATTTTGTTTTTGAATAACATCATCAATCTTTTTAATCATTTCCTCCCTGAAGCACAATTAATGTAATTAATCATTATAATTAATCATATAAAGATTATATTATAACAATATACAATACACATATTATTGAACTTAAGAATTTTATCGTGACATAATAATAATGATAATAATTTTAATAACAATTATATCTCTATAAATATTACCAAAATATATTGTAAATTAATAGTTATTTTTTACCTTAATATATTTTGGTTTGTTCTAATTGTGTTTTCTAATTTATTTTTTATAAAATCGCAATGCTCTTCAATTTTAACTTTAATACGAGGATCATCTAATAATGTTGGTTTATTGTCCTCCAAATTATTTTCCGATTCAATCTTAGATTTTATGTCAAAAATACCTTCATCACTTATTGTTGGTTTCCTTTTAAACGATTTAGTTTCATTTGAAAGTTGATTGATCGGAAATCGTTGGGTTATTTCTGCCATTTTACTTTTAGTTGCAGACAAACTATTAGAAGCTATTGATGATTGTATTATTTTAGAATCTTTTGCAGTAGAATTTCCACTATCACTAATCAAATCATCTTTTTTAACATTATATAATTTTGTATTTCCTATGGATTGAAATTCATTGAAATTATCAATTGCAGATTTCCCATCATCATTAACAGTATCTGTTTTTTCATGGCGTTTATTTAATTGAACTGATGTTACAATATTATCTTTTTCTTTTTGATCTATTTTGAATGAAAAAATATAATTAAAAACATACACGTAATATCTATGCTAAAGATATTGGGATAAAAACTGTGTAAATAATGTTTTTTTTTTTTATTTAAAAAATACATTGGCAGCTACAACTATTTATGATTATAAATTATAATAGTGCCTATTTTATGTTTAAATAGTTTTGATAAATTATTTTATAATAAAGGTATTTTTATATAAGTATTATAAATATAAATCTTAGTATAGAAATATATTACCGGTCTCTTCAAAGTCGCTGTTCAAGTTATCTGTTTGAATTTCAGATGAAGTACTTTCTGATCGATCAGAAGATTCCGTCAGTGTTATGTCAATTTTCCTTAAATTTTCTTTTCTTATAGTAAAGTCCAAATTCATAGATGGATCTTCATAATTTGTTTTTTTAGTATTTTCAACTAATTCGGATTTTTTGGATAGTTCATCTTTGCTTGGTAATATATTATATTTGGAAAGTACGCTTCGACTAGCTAGAACAATCAATAACATCCCGAATCTTATAATTAAGAATCTATTTATTACAATTCATAAGGTTAAAACTTATATTATTAACCTAAGGTTTGTGATAAAAACGTCATATTATGATTTTAGAATTTGAAAAAACCCTACTGAATTTATAACTAATGTTTAATGAAGAATTTTTCATTTTTAACAATGTCTCCACCAACATAATAATTATATTATAGATTAAAAAAAAACCACTCATATTTCTTAATCTATATCATTTTTTGTTTTATGTGGTTAGTAGTTTTGCATATGCGCTGCAGCATGTATTATCTTTTTGGAAATTATAAATTTCAACTAAAAATTATAAATATTATTTATTTATTTTTTTGTAGTTTTTCATAAATTTCAGTGAAATTAATTAAGTTTTACTAATGTCCTAAATCCTAATTAATGATAAATGATTGAGAAATACAATTTTTAATGTTTAATATTGAAATATACATGCGCAATGTGTGAAATTATTTTTGTTTATTAATCGAACTTTTTTATACTGTATAAGATGATATTTAGTTAGAATAACATATATTTTGTTGTTAGTAGTTGTCACAAAAATCAGAATAATAATAAATAATAATAATAATGTATAAAAAAATAAGCTAGTAAAAATATGTGGAAAATAAAATAGAAATATTTAAAGTTAAAATGTATTTTCTCATGTTTATCATGAGAAAATAATTAGTTAATTAGTTAATCTTTTACAGATTGAGCAACTAATTACTTATTAATATAAATTTCATCTTAAATCTTACCTGTATTTCTTTGATCATAAGTATTAGTTGTTGAAAATTGGGGTAGACTATGTAAAGTAGATGATGTATTTGTAAAAGGTGTGTTTAACCTGGTATATTAATTAGGTAATTTAATTATCTATTTAAAAAATTACTGAACATTATTAATTTTTAACTTACTTTATTGGTCCTAAAAACTTCATATTGTCTTCGGATTCATCAATATCTAATGACTCTTCTATAGGAGTTTTAAAACGTACGGTTCGTTTTTCAGCGACCGATTTTTTTTCATGGTTACTCTTAAAACATAATTTTAATTAATCATTAGTTAAAAATGAAAAAAAAAAAACTTTTAAACCTCTTTTAGTTATTACGATATGAATATGTAGTAATAAAGAGCCTAAAAATAGTAAATATTAACTTTTGTAAAATTGTAAAATAATTGATCAAAATGTCAAGTCACTATTGATACTAATCATATTCATTTTTGGTGATAAATAATAATAAGAGTTGATTTTATTTGAAATGAGCATACAGTAATTTATTTTATTTCAGGTTTAAAATATAAAATCTGAAGATAAATATAAATGTTTATCAAAATTTTATCAAAATAATAATAATTATAATAACTAAAATGAATTTATGATTCACTATTAAATAACAATATTTTACATAGTCATAATAATGTATTAGAAATAGAAAAATTAGTAAATGTGAAAAAATAATAGAATTATGTGATTTAAGACTGTTTATTTCACCCATGTGTTATGTGGATTAAGAAAGAGAACTACTATATTAGAGCACACAAAAGTTCCATTTCAGACGTATCATATATCTGGGTGATCTAAAATTTTCCAAAGGAAATTTAAGACTTACATTTTTTGTATGATGATACATAGTAGTGTCGAGTAAATTTTCTTCGTCAAGAATTATGTTTAATGATATGTCTTGACCTATAATCATAATAATATTTAAATTGTTACTGTAGTTAATTAATAATAATTAGTAATACTAAAACTTACATAGGTATATATATATATATATATATATAATAATTTATTATGTGCAGAATAAATATCAGATATTTTATTTTGATTTACCTGTTGAACAATCTTCTGAACGTGTTTTTTCGACTATCTGTTTGTAATATTCATCTAAAGGATGTTCCCATTGAGATATTTTAGTTTTCTTATTATAGTAAAAATACTTATTTTCTTTTTCGATATAACTACGAAATAATTACATAATAAACCTAAATAAATCTTTATAATAAAATTAATAATTTTTAATTATATTTTGATTATATTTATAATAATATATGCAGATCATTTTTTTTAAAAGTACCAAGGAAACCAATCGGCAGGCAATGGTTCAAGTAAGCATTGCTTGGCAATACTCAAAAGATGTATTTCTTTCTCTATGTCTATTCCTAATCGTGATGCTTGTTCTTCAATCTCTGTAAAAAATTAAAAAACTGATTGCTATATATTTTTTTTTGAATAAAATATAACATATATACATGGTATATACGTATATGTATTTGTAACCACGTAGTAAAATCGAATTTTTATGAAATTAAAACTATTCATTTTTCATTCTTAAAATATAAAAAAAATTTATTTTATAACACTTTCACACTTACTTTTGTTTATGATAAAAAGCCCAAGCCAAAATACCTCAGATGGTCCTTATTATTTTACGTATTAACACATTGAACGATTTTGATAAGGAAAATAAGGGAATACCAATGACTCAATAAATTTAAATGGATAGAAATATAAGATTTTAAATGCTTATTTTAGATATTAATTATTCTAAATGTTCTACTTTTAAAGTTTAAACCTATTTTGTAGCTTAAAACCTTCAGTAATAAAGATATAAATAATAAATACATATTTTTAATGTTTTTTTTACCAAAAATAACGAAAGGGGTTTACAGCTACTATATATTAGAGAAAATGTTAACAACATTTCAAAATTTAATAAATTATAATAAATAAATACATATTTATGAATCAATGTATATAAATTAAAAATGGAAATCTTTGCCATACATGTTTTCTGAAATTATTTATCCAATTATCTTGAATTTTTTTTAATGAAAGAATACATTGCGGAGCAAGTTTTAAGTTTCTTTCAGATTCTATTAGTTAATGAAAAACAAGTTATTAATTTTTATTAAATAATCGGCAAGTACACACATAAAGATATTATTTTTTTCATCTGTGTTATCAATTATTAGTCATTATTAAATATTTTATTCAATAGTTGATATCCTATATTAATATATATTATAAATCATTTTATGAAATACTCAATTTTGTAAGAAAAAGTAGATTTTACTAAATAGTAAATTACTACAACGTATTTTATATACTTAACATCTATATTTTATGTAGTATAATATACCGTATACATTACCAATTTGTGTGGGTTGACTGTTTTCATCAAATACTTCTTTGCATAAATAAACAATAGCATTCAAACTCGACATAATTATTTTTAATCATTTATTAACACAAAACTACATATTTTAAAGAATTTTTTATACATTTATAAAATATTTATAATTATGAATAAAAAAAATTATATATATATATAAAAAGATGTATTTTTAAATTGTAAACATATAAAAATAAATTATGTTATTCTAAGTTAGTTATTTTAAATAGTTAAACTATATAATTACACAATATACAACAATGTTGTGACACCAATTTGACGTGTTGTGAGTGTATAATAAATAAATGTTATGGTGACTGTTTCTGTTACTATAGTAACCATTTGTTCATATGAAGTTACTATAGTATACCTACCTACCTATATTTTTATATTACAGCGAGTACTTATTCATTAAATAAACTGATTTAAAAAATTATTAAATAAATTAAAAACAATATTAAAATATTTCAATTTTTATGAAAATGTTTACTATATTTTAATCTGTAAAATAGTAACTTTTTTTTCTCAAAGTTTTTAGATACCTACTTGTATTTTGTTGTAATTCAAAAACAAATTATAGTTGATACTTGAAATTTTCATCAAATATTAAAATAACTATTTTCTATACATGATAAAATTTTCAAAATATCTTAACTTTTGTTGAGTTATTTATAGACATATGAAATTTGAAATGTTTTTTAATTTTATTTCTAAAAATGACTGCAAGGTCAAAAAGTTTTGAAATTTATTATGAATTTCCACATAAATTATTTTAATAGCAATATAAAAATTTTAAAATACACTCACACATATATATATATATAATTTATTTTTATTTTTAAAAGAATTTAATGTTAAAATTTATTAGAGATTTCTCAAATAATGAAGTTTTGTTAATTGTTTTACAACTGGAAATTCATAAAATATTCAAATTTTAAGCTAAGGTTTGAAAATTTAATATAAATAGTAGCTTGTATTGAAACAATCAACTACAATGTTAATTTTTTTTTTATAATTCAAAAACATGGTAGAGACCTAAAACTATTTTTATATTTTACGAAACTGTCTAGATAAATTTAATTTATAGATAATATCTTTTTATACCATTGACTTATTCACATTGTTTTACAGAAAGATGGTATTGACTCAAAATTAAACAATAATAAATATGTGTACTATATGTTAAAACATTAATATATATTATTATACTCGTAATAATTATATATTAATAGTATAATAAGTGCAATGTTTTCGTCAAAAATTTAATTATTCTACTGTAATAATAATAGTAAAATTAATTACTTAATATCAATATGAATAAACATATCATGAATTACTCGTATACTTATAGTGATACAGATTTAATAGACTTTTCGTTTTGAATAATTTATTGTATACCATGTTGTATTAAATTACACACACTTAACATCTAATGTACTGCATCGAAAAATGGTAGGTATCTTTTTACCCACTTTATTTAATTTAATTTTTTATAAATTTGGTTATATTGCGTCTTATAAAATATACCAACATGTCACCTATAGTGTACATAACATATTAATTATTTTATTTTTTGTTAATCAAATCTGATTAAGTTACTTAATTTTCTGTTTGTGTTGTTTATTTCATCTAGTTATTTTGTACTACTAATAATTATTAAATTGGTTAAGATTTACATCTGCAGTTACCAATTGAGGCAATGTCAAATTATAGAAGATATTTTGGACAATTTTGATATTATTGAAGTGTGTTTTGTATTTTGTTGTATTGATGAAAAAATCCTTTTGACATTGTTGGTTTTTGTAATTTTTTTAAGATTGTAAAACTTTGTTCTTAATCCTGATTTTACAATTAAGTTTACATGTATTAAAGCATTATTACTAGTTAGTTCATATGTTTGAAAAAAATTATTGTTTAATGATCTATGATTTGTTTACTCAGTAAATCTATATATCTTTTACTGTAATTTCATTTAAGAAACTTTATTGTAAAATGCATATCTTATTTTGGATATCGGAGATACTATAGTTGGATCCATAAATCGGACATATTTAAATGTATCATGGTTTTTAAAATGTATAGGATTAATTGTGTTACATAACCAAAAAGTATTCGTTATTTTACAGTTATTTATTTAAATACTTGATATGCAGTTATGTAATGTTCCATATCTTTACTTATTGCTAAGAAACTCGTAAATGTATTGTATGAAAACATATTAAATTGTATTGATGTGTTATGTATGTTGAAATGGAATGAATTTTATGTTAAGTGAAAATGTCATGTTTATTAAGTCTTTTTTCTAATGCTGGCGTATATGTATTAATCATTCATGTATGATTTTAATATTTTATCTATACTAATTTAACTAGAAGCAGTTTAGTTAAAAAAATAAAAACATAATCTTTATATTTAATTTATATTAATTTATATAATCTATATAAATAAGGAGACCACCCCAATATATATATATATATTATTTATTATTTATTATTTATTAATAATATTTTTTTTATTAGGTATACTTACAATAGTTTATGGTAACTAATTATAACTTTTTCATTGTAACATACAATAAAAAAAAAAAATCTTATAATAGTCATCTGGAATGATACCACAGGCATAAATATAATAAGGAAATCATAATTAAAGGATATAATAAGATTCTTGAACATAATATTTTACAGTGACGATAGAAATAACATAAGTAAAATTAAATTAATAGATTTAGAAAATAAGAAAATATTACGTTTAGGGAATGTCGAAACAATAAATAAATATGGCAGAAAGTTGAACCTACTAGAAACACATCGGTCGATTTGTGATAAAAGTTACCACATCACGCATTATCATGATCCAGTGGCCAATATAATTTTAATAAAATAAATTTTAAATTTAATTGTTTTGGTTGTAAGACAAACTAAATTGTATAAATTATGTTGGAGAATTAGAAGGGAACAAATAAATAAATAAAAATAAATTAATAAATAACAGGGCTATATCACTATATATATGTAACAGACATTAGTGATAAGATTTAATTATATTATTTACAGAGTAATGAATAATGATTCATATTATACAATGATGAAATTTAATATTAATGATTTTTTTATTATATATATGAATACTAAATGTATGTTCAAAAAAATATCAACATTTTAATTTTTACAAAGTCATACAAGATTGAAAAAAAAATAATATTATTATTAATGTTAATATATAGATCTGTTATTATAAAAAACCTAACAATCATGTTTTTTTTTTTTTTTTTTATTAGGTAAAAGAAAAATACAACTCTATAAAATTTTACGCAACAAATATTAATGATGTAGTTGGTTTACATATCGTGAACAATCATGTTTATAATTTTAATTAATAAGGTAAAACTAATATATATTGTTCTTACATAACTTTCTTCGGCCATTAAAAAAAAATCGTACTTATATGCATAATAAGTAATAAATGTTTTAAAAAAAATTTTAGAAAAAAGTTGAAATTTTATTATTTTTACCTACAGGAAAAATAACCTATTTAACTTACGTCATACAATTTACCCGAATTAGATTTCTAAACATAAGTTCAGATATCTCAATATATCTCCGTTATTGTGTCATTACTTAAAAATATCAAAGTATGATTGTTTATAACAAATTCAACTAGTCAATATTAAAAATAGATATCAAAATATAAAAGGTTATCTGAAAATTATTTTTAATTTTTAGACGGAATTATAGTTTATTTTATTTTGATGCAACCGAAGCAACCGAATTCAAGTGCATTCCGTTACAAGTTTTGGCTGAGATTGAAAACGAAACAACACTGGTTCATGTGTACACTTGTTTAGATCCTGAAATAACTAGTGGTAGAATAGAGCCCGTGGTAACAACGGTTGAACTTAAAAAACGCCGTTCGTTGTGTAAACAGACAAAAAGATTCGTCCATTTCATGTTTTGTTGGGTAAAAAAATAATATAAGTTATAATGTCCGAACTTATGATTGCACGTAAGTTAAAATAAAAAGCAGGTGCTTAATATATTAGGATAGCTTTTTAAAATAGTATTGATTTATATGAATAAATGTTTTGTTGTCTTAATTTATTGTTTTTTATTTGAAGTATTATTATTAAATTATGCCAACACGCATTTATAAAAATGTTGACTTTATATTATATTATATAAATACTTTTAGTATTTTTATAACAGTTGTAAAAAAAAATCCCTTGTATTGATGATTTTCAATTTTTTTTTTTACAAGTTACTTTTATTCTAGAATCTGCCTATATACCTAAATTGTTCACATTTATACCACATATACCTACATGCTTAATTTTACTATAGATGTGTCGTTCATGACTGAATGAATCAAGTAGGTTAACAAATTGATCCGAACCATAAAAAAAAAAATTCGTTCACCATTCACTCATTTATTTCATCTTATTTAGTTGTTAGGTCACATTGGTTTGTTGACACGATTCTCATGAACACTTTGGTTTATTTAATTTTGTTTTTTGTTAGTTAAGTGGTTAAATTTGATTATAAGTATGTTGTACTCTTGTATGAAAATAATAAAAATCTTACATTAATGGATCATAAATTTCACCAACTTGAAATATCATAGCTCTAATATCACCAAAATTACTGAATCACTGTGTGACTTAACGGTTAGGTTATTAACGTTTTTTAATGAATTTAAAAACTTGAATACTTTATAAGGACAAAAAAGTCTTATATTTTCATGTAAAAGTTATTGGTATTGCGTTATAAGGCTATGGGTATTTTTATGTACAATTAACTATTCTTACAATATATTAATTTTAAAGGTTACAATACGAAAATACAGTTATACAAAAATAATAACAATGCATTCATTTTCACACCACCATTGAGGTAAAAGCATGGTGCGTTTTTTATGGTTTCCCCGGTAGGCCTAATCCATGTTTGGCTGATAACTTTCAACTCATAGTTAGTTATCTATTCGTCATAACAAGGTGATTTATTGTTAAATTTTAATTCTTCAACTAATAACTTAGTACTCGTCACCGTCATTATACAATAACAAAATTTAAAGTTCTTCTACATATTTATTGATGAATCAAATCAAATTAATTTTTGTTAAGTATTTATATTCTTCATTGTATCCCATCATTCTATTCATTATGGTAATGTTCAGTTGAAATTTGTTTAACCATGAAATTTTTACGAATTGACCAGTGACACATGTCCAGAACTTTTTTGTGGATGGGTCACAAAAGTTAAGTTCAGAATTGTTTTACTCCTTCTTCATACTATTGAGTATTGCACTTACACTAGTCTAGTATTTATATAAAAATGTGGGTGGATATATGCCTGACGGGCCCATCTCCTAAATACGCTACTGTTATTGACTAATACTAATTATTATCGCAGTCACATATTAAAATTAGGATTGGATTGGAAGCTTTAGTATATGTTTACAAAGTTATCAAAGTATTTTGTCAATTACTTATTAAATATACACAGGTACAGACAAAAAAACACACACATATAATTGTAAAATCAATGCATCGCTTCGCTCAGAATCTCAAAAAAAGGCGATAACAACATGTTTAGCTAATTTATGATTATTATGTTTGTTTTAAAAAACATAAAAGAAAATGTATAAGATATAAATCAGGTATTCATGTAAATTTTGTCTCAGTGATATGTGTATAAATTTGCACAAACTATATGCGATTTTGGGTCATTCACCCAAACGAAAACTGCTCATACTTACAGATAATCGTACAATATTTATTCAAATAACAATACTAAAGTATTAAAATGTATACGACGGGACTCTAATACCCTGCGAATGCTCGTGACGTCGTTGGCACAGTGCATGATAGCAAATAGTAATGTATATTATATCTACCTACATGACGTATAATATATTATTATTATTGAACCACACCGCCGGCAACGTGACCGGTCGCCACACGCCACTGTGCAACGTGACTAGCTCGAATCCGAATAAATGAAATATTATACTTATTGTAACGAGTGACAATAACCATAATATTATTATGTACCCAGGCATATAAAACGTATTCTATTGAAAAAAATGATCTACAATGCAGTTAGTCGGTCGCCGCGCGCGCTGCTCATTGATCGCTGTCGGACGTGGTTTTTATGATTATATCAGTTAAATACATTATATTATTACTATTAGCGCGATTAGTTTGTATTTGTTGTGATAATATTTTTTACAAAATGCACTAAAATACGTTATTGCGTTCGTCTCGACGTTCGTGCCGAGTACTGCATGTTTTAAAAAATATAATTTGTGGTGAAAAAACGTTCGTTTGCGATTTTAACCACGACGATAACGTTCGGATCGGGCTTAGTCGGTGTAAATGTGCTCTGGGAAATAAAAACTATGCAATTTCGAAAACGACGAATACGTAAGTTGGATAGGTTGTCGATAGGTAGTTAATAAATAGATGTACCTACATCTGAAGTGTTTCGCAGGGTAGGTATTAAACTCATTATTTACCACTTTAATTTGCTATTTACCTTGTAAAGAGCGGTGCAATACGGTTGGGTATTTTTAATATATTATATTATACTATAATAGGTATTATGAGTAGGTAGAGTACTAAAGTACTTATAATGATATGCCTTACTCAAGTATATCTAATTATTCAAAATTAGTGTTAAAAAAAATAAAATTTTCATAATAAAATATTTAAAAAAAAAAACTAATGTACCTACATTATCTATAAAAATATATCCAAATTTAATTTTTATCAAAGTAAATTAAAAATTCTATATTTATATTATTACTATATACTTAAGTTTTAAATTTACTTAATAAAAAATAACACAATATATTATTCTTCAAAAAAACATAATCAAATACTATTTATTTTATGTTCACAGGTGAAATTATTTAATAAAAAAAAGTATCAAACAAAAATGGCATTGAAAATTAAAACGAATTAATCGTAATAATATTAAGTAAAAATGAAGTGTTGTCAATGTGAATATTAATATTTTAAGCAGTAGATATCTTTTTTCATATTAATAATACAGCTAAAATTACCAAATATCGAAATAACGAATACAGTTATTCTTATAATATTTCAAATTCATATAGGAATATAAGAAAATCTACTTTTAGGTAGGTATGATTAAAAATTAATATAACTTCGTAAGAATGATCAAATTATAAATTTAAAATTTAAATTAATTGTATATAGTTGTATTAATAGTGTAAAGTTTAATAATTTAAAAGCGTATACATTTTTTTAATAAAAAATAATCTTAAAAATATAATTTGTGTAAGAATGAAGAGTGGTAAAATTAAAAGATAAAGACAAGTCAATTTAGTTAGAATTATAGTTTAAGTTAAAATTATCTGATTAAAAATAATTTGGTCCAATTTTAAAATTACTATCTATATTTAAATACTGTTTCCTTGTAACTTATTTTACTTTCACATAAATAATTTATAATATCAATCAAAGTATCCTTATTAATTACATGACATAATTCACTTAAAATCAAGACTATTTTTTTCTTATTTTAAATATTAAATAAATAAAATTAGTATTTATACTTTCATAATTAGTTTTAAAAAACTCATAAAATTGTTTTAGATTGGTTCTTATAAATAAAAATATCAATAAATATCTAAAAATATCGTTTTCGAGTTTTCATTCAATCGTGTTTGATATGTTTAAATATATTTATATCGACAATATCATTTAAATTTATTAGATAGTACTTTTTGTACAAGTCTAACGTTCAACAAAGTTCGTGTTATCAACAATGGATTTCGAGGTGCAAAATAAACACACAGTTCACTGGTTCCGCAAAGGGTTGAGACTGCACGATAATCCTAGTTTACGAGAAGGACTGATCAATGCTAAAACATTCCGATGCATTTTCATACTTGATCCGTGGTTCGCTGGTGCGTCAAACGTAGGCATCAATAAATGGAGGTTAACATCAAAATTATGATTATCGCAGTAAAACATAAATATATGTGCGGAATGAGTTTTTAATATTTGTGTTTTAGATTTCTCTTGCAGTGTCTGGTGGATTTAGATAACAGCTTAAAAAAATTAAATTCTAGACTTTTTGTTATCAAGGGACAGCCTGCCGAAGCATTACCTAAATTGTTTAAAGTAAGTTTTCATTCTATGAACTTCTGATTTTAAATAAATTAAAACCTCGTTTTTAACTCTACCGCTTTTTTAGCGTTATTTAATTCAATAATCAATGATTTTTGATGTGCAGGTATAAATATAAAATATTATATCATCATGTTATTTTATGTATTACATACATCTTAAATAAAAATAATGACATATAAACTAAATATACATTAAATTGCATAACAAATAATAATAATTTATGTAGTATAAAAAATATAGTATAGTTGTTTTTAGCTATGGGGTACAACAAACTTCACCTTTGAAGAAGATCCTGAACCGTTTGGTCGAGTGAGAGATCAAAATATTAAAGTCATGTGTAGTGAAATGGGAATTTCTGTCATAACACGTTGTTCCCATACTCTGTACCAATTAGACAAGTAAATATTTAACTCATTAAATAGTTAAATACTTATTATACTAAAAATCAAAAACATTTATGCCTATGTAAATGATAACACCTATTAAATATAAAGGTTATTATACTTTGTAAGCCGATGTTATATTCTAAAAACAATTATAGGGAATTTATTTATGATAATACATTTTTTAATTTCATTTTAATTTATCGAATATTTAAGTATAAAAAGTTGTGAATTTTTAAAACTTGAAATTCACTATACAGGTTTAATTATATTAAAAAATTTCTAACTTTAATTTATTGTTTTTTATTCCAGAATAATAAACGTGAATGGTGGAAAAGCTCCATTAACATATCACTTATTTCAAAAATTATTAGAGTGTATTGATCCACCAGAAAGAGCCGTACCTACCATAGACAAAGAATTCCTTGGTAATGCTTTTACGCCAACTAAATATGACCACGATGAAATATTTGGTGTCCCTACACTCGAAGAACTTGGTAAATACATTGTGTTATTTATATACTTATTTTAAATCAAATTTATTGTATATGTACGTTTTGTATCATAAAATTATGTATGTTAATATAATATTATGTACCAAAGTTCTATAAATCGGCTCAGAATGTTATAATAGAAACTATAGAAAATTTATTTCCAAATTTTGAATAGTGGATTCATTACAAAATGTTATTTATTGCATGTATTTACGCAAAAAAATAATCTTTGTGGTATTTTTATACGTTTTCAAGTATAGTTTTTCTACATGTAAAGAGAATGTTTTTTTTTTAAACACTTGAGGTATACCTAGTATTGCTGTACAGGTACAAAATGCTATACTACAATATGTACATATTTTATCCATAATCCTATTAAAGTTTATAAACAACAATATTACATAATAGTTTAAAAACAGCGACATAACTAATAATATAACAACCAAATCGTGGTAACTGATAATCTTTTTTATAAAAAAAAAAATTGTCAATATTCCTAAATGTTTACGTGAAATTAATTAAATTTTATGTACACGCTTTTAATGTTAATAGATATATTAATTTTAAAATATATTTTTACAGGATTTAAAGAGATAAATAACCCAGCCCGACAAGTATGGATAGGAGGGGAGACAGAGGCTTTGATAAGGTTACAATGTCATTTAGAACGGAAAGCATTTATTGCATCTTATGGAAAACCGAAAATGACACCACAATCTTTAATAGCTAGCCCTACTGGTCTCGCGCCATATTTGAAATTTGGATGCTTATCTACTAGATTGTTTTTTTCAGAATTGAACGAACTTTATAAGAAGGTACTTATATATCATCTAGTTTTACTTAGTTGTCCACGTAATATAAACGTAAATAACATATTATAAGTAGGATGAAGTAGTAAAGCAATTGTAAATTAGTAATTAGTTAGGTATGATCAAATATATCAAACCTCATAAAAATCAAAAACAAAATATTGTTGAACCTATTTAAAAATATAGGTAAAATATTTATTTTTTGCTGAAATAAATAAGCTTATTACTATTTTTTTTTTTTATTTAAAATTTATTATCAACTGTTGTATTAGGGTCAAACATAAATTTTCTCATATTTCCGATTAAACCAATAAAACATTAATTCATGCGAAAAGGAATATTAAATTTAATCTATGTTGTAGCAAAACTATAACAATTTTAAATATAAAATAAAAAAATAATAATAATAAAAGATGCCTAATGATGATGAAAAATTAAAATGTGTACAAAAATGTCGAGAAAATTATTAAATTAAAAAAATACATTGAATCATACGAAAAAAAAATTATCCATAGAAAAATTAATAGAAAATATCACCTATTTATTATTTCAATCCACAAGTACAATTAATAATAGTAATGTAATAAATATGTATACTAATAAAACTTAAATATATAGACACATTTTTAGAATACTATTGAACCAAGCATGTAGTGTCATGTAGAGTGAAATTAAAAAAATGATACTCTTAATTACTATATTTTGTATGAAATAGGTATACCGTCTACAATTATTGATCTGGTTCATAACTATCCCAGTTTACACTGTTACGTTTAATGACTAGTTTATAATCTAGTGTATGCGTTATACATGTATAGATCCGAAAATCCCAACCACCGCTTTCGCTGCACGGACAACTACTGTGGCGAGATTTTTTCTACTGCGCGTCCACCAACAATCCAAACTTCGATCGAATGGTCGGAAATCCTATTTGCGTGCAAATACCTTGGGACAAAAATCCTCGAGCTCTATCCAAATGGGCGAATGTAAATAATATTCACGCGTATTCCTATATAAGCGAGCATGTGGTTCGTGACGGTTGACGCGCAATATAATGCAATAATTGAATTGATTTCAGGGACAAACCGGTTACCCGTGGATCGATGCGATCATGATACAGCTAAGGCAAGAAGGATGGATCCACTGCATAGCGAGACACGCAGTCGCGTGCTTTCTCACTCGGGGTGACCTATGGCTATCTTGGGAAGAAGGAATGAAGGTATGCAGGGGAAATAAACCCCTCTGTTCATTTAATAAATGACACCATATTATATGAACTTCGATATTATTCTAGTTATATCACGTTTTATGTACGTTATAAATAATACGAAAAAGACTGAAAATCCTTAGGTATTCGATGAACTATTGTTGGACGCCGATTGGTCAGTAAACGCTGGTTATTGGATGTGGTATTCGTGTTCGTCGTTTTATCAAGAGTTCATTCACTGCTATTGTCCGGTTAGGTTTGGTCGAAAAGTAGATCCGAACGGTGATTATATAAGGTAAAATACATATAATATGTACCTATGTACAAGTAATATACCAGTATTATTAAGCATATTATTATATTTTTAACTATATTTTTTCTAAAACTTATAATTTATAGTAAAATTTATATTTTAATCGAAAAATTGTTAGAAATATCAATAATATATGAGTAATTAGTTTTTACTTATTAATTATTACTCAGTAACTAATAATAAAAATAGGTATAACTATAATACATAGTTATTGGCTATTTTAAGTTTGTTATACCTACTAATAGTTTTACTTGTTTGATGTGTTTCATCGTTAAGTTCGATTGATGAATGATATAAATGTATTCTATAGTTATTATTACTATTAGAAATGTTATTAGTAAACAAATTGAATATAAGTCTCGTAGTATGAATTCAACGAATTAATTTAAAAAAAAAATTTTTTTTATAGGAGATACATTCCAGCATTAAATAACATGCCTAATCAATATATTCACGAGCCATGGTTGGCTCCTGAGTCCATTCAATTTACTGCAAATTGTATAATTGGCATTGATTACCCATTACCAATCGTCAATCACGTCAATGCTTCTAAAATCAATCTCGAGCGAATGAAATTGGCGTATCAACAGCTGTCTAACTGCCAGCCGCAGTTAGAAAATGGTAAATTAATTCTAATCTCCTCGCTAAAAAGATAAACAAGACATTGTACACATACAGTTTAAAAATAAGTAGTTATAATATTTTATTTATAATTTAAAATTATTGAAGTAATTTATGATATCTTAAAAATAACATGAATGTATTAATTGTACAATACTTATATAAACATATTTATTTTAACAATTATATAGGTATTATAATGGCAATACAGTAGTATTCCTAAATGTTACCAACAAATAATTATTCTATGAAGTTTCCAAGATAGAAAATATATTTATTTTTTTAACTATAAAATCCCGTAGATGCAATATATGTGCGTTGAAACAATCATGTTATAGCTAGCTGGTAGGAGTCTATCATATAACATTTTTAAGATTTTCGTTCATTTAAATTTTATCAACAGGTACATTTTCGTTAACCTAATATATAATCATACAGGTGTGATACATAATATAGATAATAAGTATTTGAGTTATTTGTTTACTCTAAATTTAAAATGCCTGTATTTTTTATTCTTGAATGCATACATTTGTTTAAGCATACCTATTACATAGTTTTCTTTTTCTACATTTAATATTATGTACATTAAATAAAAAATATTTATAAATATATAACAAATTTAATAGATATTTATCATTAATATAATCTTACATAGTATCTATTGATGAATTTATGTTAGTATTAAAATACTATAGAATATGATAAGAATATTTTAAATTATATTATTTATTAATGACTGAAACCTTATAACTACAGGTATGTATATAATATTGTAATATTTAATTTGTAATTTGTTTTGGCATAAGATTCTATACTTATATAAATAATTACATTTAATTCCAAATTAAACACTGGTAGTAATACATATTTTAATAAAACATTTTTTAAGTGTAAATAGTAAAATAAATTAATAAATTATTAAATTATTATCTTTATTGGTACATATTGTTAATTAAAACTTATTATAAATCAAAAAAAATTTTTTTTTTAAACTTTACATTATTGAATAATTTTATAATTATTTGTATTTATAAACTATAATTGGTAGTATTTAAGTTTAATAAAACTATTACCTATATTTTTAACTATATATACTAATTAAGAGATAAAAGAAAATAAGGAACAAAGGAACATGTTAAAGGATTTTATATATGATATAATAATACTTTTTAATTGTTGTTATTATCTTTTTTATTCTGATTATAAGTATAAATAAACCATATTATTTGGTATTTTAAGATTTTTTATTGCCGAGTATATTGCTATATTTATTATATTATAATAATATAGAAGAAATTTTGCACAGTTGTAACATTTTTATCTTATTAATTATTATTATTTCCAAAAATATTAAAAACATTTTACTTTTAATTACAACTAAAATGTGTGTAACTAACCTTTAATTTTGAGTTTTCATTAAAAATAGTTAAATAAAAGCAGATTGAAAAGAAACCCCATATATACAGAGAAAAATTTTAAGTAAATAATAATTATACTTTCATAATTTTAATTTATTTAGCAATTTTGTACCTCCTTAAAATAAAATATAACTTTTAATTTTTCATTCAATTATGTTATACTGTACAATTTTCGGTAATATAAATTATAAAGAATCTATAGCTCTATCTTGAACATAATATATATATTTATACAATAATTTTTATTAACTCATATTTCTTCCATTTAATTTTCAAAGAAATACCGATTTTATGTATTTATGTATAATAATAATCTATAAATAATAGACAGGGATTTCATTACGATTATACAATTATTATTAACACATAATGCAGAGTGGTATAAACAATATGACACATGTTATTGTGACAATTCCGTAATAGGCAATAGTGGGATATTTATGCCAAGATAAACATTGTTAATGATTGTGAGGCCTGTGACCAATACGCACCATTTATCGAAAGGGCAGTTCGAGACTGACCAGCAATAAACACGAACTCACCAACAAACATGAACTCACCAACACCGGGATTGTTTACCATCATCTACATTTGTTAAGTACAAACCAAAAATATATTTTGAACAGAGATTTATAAACCAAACGTGTTTTATTTATTGATAAGATCCCACATACCGTGTTCTAACCCCCTAGCTACGGGAAATTTATCCATAAGAACCAGAAAACCTTCGCTGGATAACTAATATATAGTAACTAGGTTCCCCAGCCACGTTACATTATAATATTGTAAAAGGGTTTCTATATAATAAAGCTAACTCAATTTTTTTTTCATTTGTTTCATAATATTATAACACTTTATATTTTTGTACATGTATAATATGTCAAGTTCCAAATACTCTAATAATTACTTTTTGCAAATTAATCCAAGTAAAAATGATCTCAAAAATTTGACTTAAAATTAATATCAATGTAAAAATAATTAAATTGTATAATTGCTTTACTTACGAATCAAAATTTACATGTAATTTACATATAAATTTACATTTATTTTCGTATTTTTTTTTTATCAAAATATGAAATAAATGAAATAACTCACGAGCGTCTTGCTAATATATTTCTAGTGGATTAATGTTAGGGTAAAATAATATATAATATATATAACGATAAAAAAAGTCAGAGGAAAAATTAATAATTTAGAAACTCTTTTATTTCTTAGGCATTTACATAATTATTAATTATTTATTTATCATTATCATTACTATTATTATAAAAATTTCTTTAATGACTTCTGGGAACATTTTCATCTTACGCTGTTTATTAGTTTATGCTTAAGTGTCATTAATGCAAATTCATCATAGATAATTTTTTTTTCATTTTTTTTATTAATTTTGCATTAACCATTATCATAATAGTGTTGATTCAACACTGATATGACAAACGGTTGGTTATAATGAATATTAATGCTATATCATAGGTGCTAGTGTTACCTATTTCTTAGTTTTATATGGAAATACCTTTTAATTGAGATATCATGTAAATCACGTTCATGAACTTGACCCACCTACTGTATACGATATTCAAAAAACTAATATCAAAAGTTAGCAAATATTTGCAAATATCATCAAATTTATTGCTTAACTAATAATCTTTGTGGAAATTATAAGTTTTTTTTATAGTAAGATGGGCTAAGTTTAGTTAGCCCTAACACTTTGCCCGATCGCTGATCATATCAAAACAAGAACAAGTAGTTAGCAAGTAATAGAAAATCCAATTTTGAAGTTAACAAATCAAAATTGTATTTTTTCCGAATTTTTTTATAAGTTTCTCAATTTTATTTACTGTACACTCGTAGCAGGTAGTATTCAATTTGATTAACTCCGATTCTTCCAATAAACACCTAATACAAAGTAATAATTTTTAAATTTATTATTATAATACTAATTAATATATAAACTTTTAAACACCTTTATCATGTTTGTTGAATGTAGCTCAAAATTTGTTCAATAGCGTTTATCATTTATTGCTGTTTACAATAATAGCCACAGTAAAAAAATAATTAAAAATAATTATTAATTAATATTTAAGTGTTTTTTTTTTTTGGCTTTAAAAATTTTTTTTTCAAATTATCTGGATCACCATAGAGTTTAATTGGTAATCTTTGATCTAATTCATTATACTAAAATCCTAAGTACGCCACTAACAATAATCTAATAAATACTATTTTGAATTATATTATATACTGTAGCTTTTAAGGAAAAAACTATTAGAATATAAAAGTAAAACTATTCATATAAAGTAGTAAAATTATTTAACTAAGTTAACAATCATTCAATTTCAGCAATAATACTAAGTATAAAAATTATAATAGTTATTTTTATTAAGAAACAATGTTACAATAGATAATTTTTTACATTAAAAAGTTAAATAAAAATTAATTGAACTTATTAATACCCATTTTTGTTATATAATTCTATATACAATATATTTAAAATCATTATGTTGTAAAATAAATTGTAATCAAATTAAATTTGAAAATTAAAAACTAAAATAATACATTAACAAGTATGAAAAATTAAAAAATCAAAGTCATCTGATTTCTTAGTAATTCATTTATGTTGAAAGTGTTGCTTTGAGTCGTCGAATTCCAAAACACGGATGATGAAACAAAAATATTAGGGAGTTGAAATTATTTTTGGCTTTTCTTTTTTTAACCTCATTAATAAAAGTATAACCATAAAGCCCACTGAAAAATTGAATAAAAATTATTTTTATAAATTTGACATAATATTGTTTACAATTAAAATAAAATAAATTATATATTTTCTTACAAAAATTAAACGTTGCCAATGTCATATATGGCAACTCGCAATTGATCCTATCTAATACAGGTATGATTAAATTTCCGAAGACAACTCCAATTCTACCAAACATAATCACCATATTTACCGCCATACCTCTGAAAAATATATATAATTGATAATTATTAAATTATTAAATTACACATTTTATTAAAGTAATACGTATCAACCTTTAGTGATCTATTGGCTTTTTTTTAAGCATTAGTTTAATATAGTTATCACCTTTTCACCTAAATAAAATATATTAACATCACATTATTATTATTAACAGTTTACCTAACACACATATAAGGATGTATATATTATCATTTATCATATTTATTATATTAGAGGCAAGATGGTTAGGGGTTTTGTATTTTAACAAGTTTCAAAACATGGATAAATGTATTACCTAAAAAAAAATACAAAATAATAAATCTTTAAATTGAGCATTATTTTAATTTTGAATAATATCCTTTATTTTTATTGTTCTCAAATTAATTAATATACTAATTAATTTGAAAGCAATTTTTTTTGATTCTGTTATAATAAATAGTTTTAAATTTTAATATGGTATATTCATATTTCTCTGCATTAATATTACACTTATGAGTTGTGATTTATTATTGTTAATAGATTTAAATTTAATTTAGAAAAAAAAATCAAATTATTATTATTCAATTAATGATTTTGTTAACAGGTTTTTATTATTAATTGTTTTTCTTTTTTACATAACATTTAAGTAGATACATGGATATAACCATAAGCGCACATAGGGGGTGCTTGGGGGTGCTTAGCACCCCCAATTTCCTGTAAAATTTATTTCAGTATTTTATCAATCATTTGAAAATTATTGTAATTCATTGGGTTGGAATTTTTTTTCCATTACAAATAGACAATATGTAGCTTATGAATTCACGATTAATAATGTATTGATTGTATTGTATGAATGCACGTTCCACTGTTCCAGTTTTCGTCTAAACGTTGAACATTAACAGCAATCATATAATAAAAATTTGCATTATCTAACAGAAAATTAAATCTTGTTTAAAATTAATTAGTGATTAGATATTATTATTATATATATATATATAATATAAATACATTTTAATATTAATTATAATAATTAAAAATTATTAGAATGCAGTTTATTATGGTATTAGGGGGGTGTGGGGGCAAAGCCCCCCACGGATCTGTTTACTGTAAATTATTCCAGCACCCCCCTAAATTCACACCCAATGTGCGCCTATGGATATAACACAATTAATTGCATTTGGTTAATAAAATTACATAGATGAAGTAGCATCTTATGAAGGAAGTTTAGTCTACAATGTTTACTATTACACCTACCTCATTGATAAATTTAATTTAAATTAAATTATTTACTATTAATTATAATTAATTAAATTATAAAATTTAAAAATTTTATGGCGTGTACAAATAAGAATGATAGTATTACATATTTGCAAAAATTATTATTATCTTAGAACTAATTATTTTATAAGTATACAGAACTTAAATACCAAACTTGATTATTTAGTTAACTTTTATTAAACAATGTATGAATTATTTGATTTAACGTTTACCTTAGTGTGGTAGGGACAGCCGAAGCCATAATACTAATCACTAGAGTCGTATTGATGTTCATTATAGCTACGTAAATAGCTGATAAAGTTAAGGTGACAATTCCATTTGTCCACGGAAATATTGAAATGCTAATTCCACCCAATACTGAAAAAATGACTGAAAATCAAATTTATATGTTAGTCGAGCCACACAATTATATTTCATTATATTTGCTACATACATTATTAAGTAAGATAATTTACATGTTACTATAAAGTGATAAATTATAACTTGACTATTACCATTGTTAAAAATAACTCCTTGAACATGTATGATTTAGTGATTACAATAATTTATAGGTACCTACTGAATTCTTTCATGAAATTTGTTTACTAGGACCTAATACTATATTTAAATTATTAAATTCTAAATTTAATTTTTAAATCCTATATAGTTATATTACCTGTATAATATACACTTACTATATATGTAATTTTTATCCATGTATTTTGTAATGTATATGGCGACCCAAAACATACTAAAAACTGCTGATCCAACAATCATAGATTTGATGTAGATTTCTGGATCAACTAAAGCAAGTGTCTAAAAAATTTAATATTTTTTTTTTTTTATATTTAATAATTACAAAATATAACAAATTACGTGTACAATTATAGTAGATACTTACTCCTTTACAATCTGCAGTGTAAGTAACATTAGTTGAAGTTCTGGATTCGCATACTGAAAGCGAGTGATCGCCTTTAGCTGCAATAATTGTTGCATACATATTTGGCAGTCTTAATCGAAATGTGTTCAATCTGCGTATTTTATTTAACCGAGACGTTGGTAAGTAATATTTATACATAAAAAAAAAAAAAAACTTATCTAATAACCAAAACTTTAAATTGAATTACAATTCCAAGAACCCAAATCCAAACAAAATACTAAAGCATTTATCAAAATCAACATATTAATTTATATATTGTAATTTTATCCACAGCAAATTAGCTATTGAGAACGAGGAGCGCTTTAGAAAATGAAAAATCACTTCTGTCTTACTACATAAGTACTTATATAAACTAGTATTAGTATTTAAAAAATTGATTTTATTCTAATATTTATTAAATAAACACTTCAAACTCACGTCAACATTGTCATGAATAGCAACAAGAATGTCAACGATGATGGAGTTAAATATGGTTGCAAAAAAAAAGGTTTTATTTGAATCCACCCTTTTCTTATAAACTTCGTAATAGTTATCGATGGCATAGATTTTAAAGATTGTTCTTCTGATAATTCTGATCTTAAAACGCTAATCTAAATAACATTATATTTAATATATTTCAACAGGTCGATAAAATTCAAATGAATTTATTAGTATTTTTTTTTATTTACAAGCTTATTAAATACTTACGGGATACGATTCCGGTGGATTGCCTGTATTTTGTGAATATATTTTTTTAAATACATTTAGCGCTTCTTTATGGCGACCGACGGCCATTAGGAACTTTGGACTTTCGTCCATGGTATAAACTAAGAACGCAGCTAGAAATACCATGATTGAACAAGTTATCAGGAATACTCTCCAATTATCAATAATTAAATATCCATTTAAAAATTGAAGATTGATATCCATCGGAATCAAGAAATAAGCCACAACTATACAAACAATAATTTCTTGTTATATAAATATTGTTAAAATAATTATAAAAATACGTACGAGGTTGCAAAACAAAAGCAAAGGACGAAAATCCTCCTGCGTACAATACAATTTTATCTCGATGTTCTTTATCATAGAACTCAGACAAAAAAGTAAATGCGAGAGAATACGGACCACATGTTCTAAAAAAAAAAATGTGATATATTTAATCATTAGTTTAGCTAAGATTTCACGTGGGGGCTGATACTTTGTTATATACGGGAGGCTTATTTATTTGAATTCATCATTAATAAATACCTACGCTGATGCCACGGATATAAAACATTTTATTTTTTTGCAATAACTTTCATATAAATTACAATCTTAGTACATGGTTAAGTATTAGTGTACTACGCAATACGTTTACAGAATACTGAAAACATTTTTAAATTTTTCTGAAATTTCTAGGAGAACTGTAGTTTCTTAGCTTCTCTATCTACGTCACTTCATTTTATATTATAGTTTAACGTAAGGATGAACAAGTAACAATTGACGTGGCAGCTCACGTACCCTTTTTAGTCAATCGAAAAAAATGTGACTTAACAAACAATACAGGCCGTGATATTTGAAGGTTTCTAAAAGTAGCACTTTTAGAAATTTGAGTTGCCCATCCCTTCAGTTATAATTTTTGGTGTGTTAAATTCATTTACCTCATCTGATTAAAAGAGTGAATATGAAATACTCACGCGACTCCACAAAAGAATTTGAGAACGACCAATACCCAAAATCTTTGAACGAATCCTGATAGAAACTCCATAATTCCACTCAACAGTATGCCATAGAATAACAATTTTTGTCTTCCTAGCGTATCGATGAGAAAACCCCATACAAAAGCGCTCGAAACCATACCTGCGAAAAAAAACATTATAATGTTAGCAATATATAAAACAGTATAAATATAATCAGTATAACTACAAATCACCACGACAATGTTTCACGTAAATACTGTATATATAATATTATGGTACTAATACTTGAGAACTGACCTACGTAAACAGCTCCGAACAGCGAACCCTCTTCCAGAGGTGACAAATCGAAGTAACATCTTACCGCTGGCAATATAAACGACGGTGAACTGGTACAGAACAATGAAGTTAGCGTTAAAGGTATGTACAACACAAGCATTCTTTTATTATAAATGCCATAACCTAAAATACATGTATAATGCAAATCAACGATAATGATAGGTAATTAGATATATAGGTTAGGTTAAGTACTAATACAGCTTATAATTATACATATTAAACGGATATTACCATTACTGCAACAGTCCTTTTCCGCTAAAATAGAAAAAGGTACGATTCCCATTTTTATCAAAGAACATAACCATTAAAAAAAATTCGATAATCAATGATTTTAATTTTTTGTTAATGTAATATGGAATAGTGTTTTGCAATTTTTAAATTATCATGAAACAGTATTCAATGATATTCATTAATTATCGATACCAAAAATATAAAATGGAACCATATCCATCAAGATATTTGTCAAATACATAGAAAAATAATATTAGATGAGATTCAGCTATTAAACTTTTCTAGTAACTAGTTCAAATCGTTAAAATTCATTTAATAACTTTATGATTATTCATATATTTTTTTTTAATACTTTAATTTAATTATATTATTTGATTTAAGTATTATTATTATTTGTATTAAATTTGTTGCGATATTTTAAAGTATTTAAATTTAATGGATATGATATCATGTAAATTTGCAATTATATATAGTCAAATGTACCAGAACCGTTGAGTCTAAAGCCCTTCGTGGGCTTCATGTCACACGCCATGACGTGCATTTGTATATTTAAATTAAATAAACAACAGTTTTAAAAGTATCATTGACTTTACACTTATTTCAAACCAACGACGAAAAAAATGAAAAGTAAGCGCACTATAATGATTAAAACTTTTTATTTTATTTTAGTATCTACTCACAATTGTTACATTTGTATGTGATTTCTAAATAATATTTGTCAAAACTCAAAAACGTTTTTTTACAAAAATACATTTTTATGAAAATTTTCGGTTTTGGTGTAAATTGAGGAACCAATTTTTTTGCAAAAACGGGATATGCTCTATTTAGTTCTGGTTTAGGGGATTAAATAACTGTACAGGGTGATTTCTTTAAAGTTATTTTTGCTTAAGATAAATGTTTTTGAAATTGTTAAGTATAAATATTAAAAGCCAATATTTTTAAGTTAACGTTTTATGAAGTTACAAATTGCTTATTGTTTTTCAAATGATTTTCCTTATTTTACTACTTATTGTTAACTAAATATATTAAATATTAATAAATAATAATTTGACTATTATCTTTATACGTATATACTCATAAAATATTCCTTATCTTGGTTCACATTAGCACTTTGCCCTTTACTAATATTCTTGTATAAACGTTGAACAATTAAAATTAATTAATCATTTGTTCGTTTTTAATTGTATGTACTAACATAATAACACGAAATTCCGAGAAATTAATTATATTAGATAATTAATAAGTAATAACATTAACTATTGTACTATTCAAAAGTTAAAAATTGAATGATAGTATCTTTTATATAGGATCGATAAAAATAGTTAAATTAAGTCAAATTAAAAATGTAACCAAAAATTAAAAGTATTAATAAACTTAATGTTTTTATTAATCTTTGCTAATTTATAATATAATATAGATCTTACCTGTATGGCTGATGGCTGTTTCGAAATCTGCTGGAGTAGCCTCAATTTTATTGATATCATCTTTTGTTCCTACGACCATTAAAACAGCTTAAATATTTATTTAAATAGTATTATTGTGTGCTTATATTGCTAATTGATCATGAAACTGATATGATTTTTGCTTGGTTTTACTAAGACGTGTACGGTTCTGGAAGAGTACTCAATGTGTTATATGTCAAAATTAAACTAATTTGTAAACATAATATCTAGTTAACATTAGGCACACGTCATAGCAAATCAATTATCTTGTAAGAATCGTAGCTTAGTTTTTTTGTTTTTGTTGTTCATATAATTAGGTAATTACATGGTCACGTACATAATCATGATACATTGTTCGGTAATGTTTTAGTAACCTGTCAACGCTATATGTCTTGTTATATATTTGAAATTCAGTTAAGTATTTATTAACTTTTTATCCCTCATTAATTTATATAATAAAGCAATTTAATAATCTATAATTTGATGCGTGTATCTATACTTCTATAGTCTTAATGTCAAATAGTTGATTATTAAATACATAGAATATCTTCGTTGATAATAAATAAAGGAATTTTAGATTTTCAGCAATGTTTTACCCATTATTATCAGCAGATATTTTTAAATTAGAAATTTACAGTTTGTTTATTTAAATACATATTATTAACAAGTCGTATATGATATGAACATTTGAAACGCTTTGTTTAGTGAAAATATATTTAAATAATAGAGTATACAAATTGACATGGTTTATGAATAAGCATGTGAATTAAATTTAACAAACTTAGGTTAGTACATCTATTTTCAAAAATATATCTTTTTCGTGAAACGGTTATCTTATATTATTTTAATCCATATTTTAAAATATGCAGGTTTTAAGGAAGTTTGTATTGTACTAATGTTTATGGCTGTATTTTAACTATATATTTTAATACGCTCTGTATAGTACTTATTATAAAAATATTGAATAGAATAATTTTAATTAAATTTATTAGCCACAATATCTTGTGGATTGCGCCCAACATTAAATTTTACCATTAGGTACACTAACTATATCCTGACATTAAAACATAATTTTCTTTCCCATTCTTTACAGACATAGGACTATTAACTGAAATTTATTGTTTAAATTGATATAGTGTCATCAGCAAAACAATCCTTAATGCCATCTGGTTTTAAAAAAAAAAAGTAAGTTTAGTTTTTCTAACGGAAAACTTACATTTTTTCTTATAAATAATGGTTTTATAATCAATAAAGATGTTCTAAAATCTGTTTTGAATTTGCTATACTCAATGGAACGAGAATATAACTAATGTATATTTTATAAGTATATAAATTGTTTTACGGACGCAAGTCGTGTACCCGTTTAAATAAAACTAAGACAAATTTCCATAATGGATTTTTTTATTTCAGGACGCAATTCATATTTAGCTAATACAAAATACTACCTAGTATCATTACCATTAGTTTAATATTAGAATATTAGAGTAAGTAATTAAATATTATAATTATATATATTTATTGAATTGATAAACAGTATTTTACTATACCACATACACATATATTATTGATTGAATGTAATTTTAATTTTGTTAAAATTATTCACGAGTATTATGAATATTGATAAAATACATTAAGAGGTTTATTTTTTCTATACAAACCTAATATCAATATTGTATATAATATTTTATCAGTAATATAAAATCTTTGAATTTTAAGTATATTTAATATATTATTTATATTTAAACGAGTAAAATATGACGTAAAGAATACCTATTGTAAGAGAAATTAGTGACACTATTTTAAAATTAAAAAGCAAAATTAGAGATATTTTCTTAGCTTTTTATTCAAGCTTAAGCTGACACCTTAACGTAGTTTTGGTGAGATTGAATTTTTTTATTGTTTTGTATACTTAACTATAAGTTTTATATAAAATCAATATGAATAAGATCAAAAAATTCCTAATATCGTTTTTTATACCATGTTCTTTGATTTTAGTTTATTGTTGCTCTAAAATATTTCATTTTATACATTTTTAAATTCGTAACAATTTATACTTCTTAATAAATAAATTTATTCCACCAGTAATTATAATTTTCTATACGCAATAAAACTATCGAAATTATTCGAATAATTTAACACGTATTTATTCACGCCATTCAATATTCTCTGATACAATGAGTTAATGCGATCTTTTTTGCAAAAATAAGATCAACGAATCAAAAGGATTAATACTAATAAAATATTTTAAGATTAAATGTTTTAGAAATAAATATTGATCCATTCGTATCCTTCACTCATCGTTTTATCGTACAGGTACAACGACTTAACATTGAATAAAAAATTAACACGCCTTATAAATAATCTACTCAATGACTAGGCTTACTTAAAAAGTCATAATCTATTTTATATACAGCAAAAAAAATCTAGCTATAAAATATACCGTTTGTTTTTCAAAAATTATAAAAGAATAGGACATAATTGACAATAATAAATGAGATGGAATTCGACAAATATAAAATACTTAACTATGCTAGACTTATTAAATATTCAATTTATAATATATAAAATCAATTTCTTAAAAAATATATTCTATACATTTTTATTTTGCTTTAATACCTAATTCGAAAATATAATATTTTCATGTACTTAAAAAAATTATTTCTTACCTTTATCACATTTTTTCTTGTCATCTTCGTGGAATTCATTACTGCCTTTAATATCATTTTCCAGTTGCAAAATCATGATTTGGGTAGTGCCTGGCCTCCCAATACACACATATTATAAACAAATATTTTATTTCCGAGGAATTACAATAAATATTTCAAATACCGACCGATTTCACTGTTAAGCAAACTAACAAAGGTATAAACAAAAAAATTACATGTTTTTCGTGCGTATTATGACAACACAATAATAATATATTAATGTAAATTTATATACGGGAATATACAATATATTATTATTGTTTGTTGGGGGTGTAGATATAAATTTTAAAATATTATTAAATTTCAATTTTTAATTTACAATTCTACAACATATGCCATTCGGTCGGTACTATAGTATAAAACAAAAATAAATTACCTACTTGTTTTCATAAGACATATTTTACACGACCTAAATTATTATAGGTACAGAGTAGACATAATAATCACGTGGAAATGCATGAAATCTATAACGAAAAGTCGTCGATTTATTCATCTATAGTCATGACTATAATATTACAGAAATGTATCATCATCGCTGCTCTTTGCTATCTGTTGATATCACAGTAACATAACGAGCCAACCGTTTAACCAAACAATAAATAATTATAAAACCATAATCACTGGTATACTATTGCGTGTCATGTGACAATTTATAAATAACAAACGATAGACGGATACCTATATATTATCAATTAGAGCGTCCAATGACTTAACTTCCAGTTATCGGATCTATATTATGTAATTATAATTAACATTAGATATTATAAAAACGGCTTTAAAAAAATTTTGACACGAAACACTTTTATTGAAAAACTAATATATTTTAATTCCTGTTTTAAAATATTACTGTTTATATATTATATACATTAAGATCAATTTTAAACACAATACCGTAAGCATATATTAGCGAAACACCTCAAGCAGCGTCGTCCTATATACTGAAAAAATTACAAACATATAAAGTATATTAAATAACTATTGAGTGATTAGTTATTATGACACCACCATGCCCCGCCAACGTATTACGTAAATTTACAAAATACTTTACAACATTGTATAATTAAAATTATCACTCTAATTATTAAATATAATTTGTAGTCCTCATTTATTGATACGACTTTATTTTTAGTTTAAAAAATAAATAAATTGTATTCCAATAAAACTACCTTTTTTGAAACGTGTATTATACACAAATCAAAAATAATAATAAAAAATTAATTAATCCAACTATTTCAAAATAGTTTTGAATAATCTATTGAAACAAAATCATAAATGCTTATCTAAGTTTTTATTTTGTCTTCCTAATATTTACTTATTACCTTTATATATTTATTCGATGATAATAACTAATAACTATTATAGTAGAAAGTGGGGTTCAAAAATTTTTTCTTAAATCAATTAAAATGTTAAGTTCAGGCAGAAACACTACATTTTTCATCATAGTTAATCTCTCATTAAAAAATTAGAATATAATATTGCTGCGTACAAATGGGGTTCAAGGTCCATCATTAATTTGTTATCGGTTAAAACTTAAGAAGATGCCAGCCGCATTATTTTTTTTTCTCTCTCCGGCTCACGCAAACATAAACAAAACGCATTCGCTCAAAATTATTATTATTTAAGTAAAATGGCCAATTTAAGTGTTATAGATAATAATATATTTTGAGGATGTTTTTTTATATTAACATGTCTAAATAATTTTTCAAAAAGTGGGTGGTAATCAGATGACGAAATACTCAATAGTGATGAAACAAAATTATTTTACAAACAAGCAGTATAACATTAAATAATAAATAACTATATGAATTTTTATTCTCACGATGTCGTTTAATTTGTATAGGCATATTTTATTTTTGTTTGCTATTTCTATTTTTAAAGTTTTAAAAATACATATAATTAATTATAAAAAATATCATTAGTAAAGAAAAATTATTTATAAGTAATAACAAATAATAATTGGTTTTCATAAATATAATTTTAAATTAATACAGTTTTTAGAATTTTGTACTCTTAGAATTATAAAAGTATAAATTTTTAAATGAGATTCCTACAATTGTTTGTACTACGACACAATTTGTGTATAGATAAACAGTAGGAAAATTAAACTGTGTTGACTATTTTTACTGTAATTTAAAAAAAAATATATTAATAATACTTTATTTTAGTATAAATAATCTTAATGAATACAAAATTGAAGTACTTGTTCTTTATTTATATTATTTGCATCACAATTCCTACTGTGTCTAAAAATGTAGTTAGTGAAAATAGTTACTAACTTTGATAAGAATAGTTTTCGTATGATATTATTTAACATGGAATTCAAATTTAACACAACCATTAAAGTGAATAACTTAATAAAGATGGACATTCTAAACAGTTTATAGCAAATGAAAGTATATTGGACTCTTAAGTACTAACAAATTAATCTTGTTGATAAATATACTAACTGAAACGGGAATTATCTCAATGATTCAAAAAAACTTATCAGATAGTAAGTATACTTAGTAAATATCATTATTTATAAATGATGCACTGAAATAATATTAAATGTAGACACATACAAACAACTCCTTTAAAAATAAGAATGATAATCCTGAAATGTAATCAAATTTATTTTACGTGGCACCTGTGACGGTGAAATTATTTTTTATTTCAATAAAGCTGATTTTAATTTACATTATTTTTAAAGAAATAAATAATACATATATTGTAGAGGGATATATCCTCTCATCTCATTTATTTCCATTTGACCACCTCCACGAAATTACTGCATTATTAATATCCAAAACTTATTTAGGTAAGCACCTTAAAAAATGTTATTCAAATTTTAATTTTTGTATAACAGGAATTAATATTAGTCTTGACCATTTGTTAATTGTTTTTTATACAATTATTTATCATTTCCAACATATTCTTATTCCTTTTTTTATATAACATCAAGATAATTAATAACACTACTATTTCATATTAATGCGATTGATATCGGTCACTGTTTCCTAATAAGTCGATTAAATCATATTATAATAATATTTCTGATTATTCAATAATTATAGTTAAATAAAAATAATATATATATATATACGATAAATATTATATTCAATGAAATTAATTTAAATATTCTAAAAGATAAAAAATATACTTTTGTTTTAATTAAATTCCAAACAAATTATTTTTTGTTAAACTTCATAATAATTGTATCACACACATTTTATGTTTCTAGTGAAAAAATAATGACCAAGTCAAAATGTATATATTTTACATTTCCTATATTAACCTCTAAAATTATTATATAATTATAGGTTCAAATAATTTTAGTTTTTAATTATGAGTTTGTCGTAGGTTCATATTTTTCTACTTATCACCAAGGTTAGGTTAGGTTACAATTTACGCTACATAATAAAACGTCCTTAAAATGCCCAATGCCGGCTTATAATTATAAAGGGTAAAATTAAAGCAATTTTTATCACAGTAATAAAATGTTATAATATCCAACATCAAAAATTACAATACGTGAAAAAATTTGCTAACTTATTGTACTTGGATATTTCTTATAATTTCTTTTTTTTTAATAATTAATTTTTATTAATTATAAAATTTTATAATATATGTATTGTATATATATATATATATATATATCAATTATCTGTCACTTTAAACTCCGAAAATCTTAATTGAATTTCAATTTATAAAAAAAAAAAATTGTGTGTAAAGGTGTAACTAAAGTGTTTTAGTGAGATAATAATAACATATCTAATAATATGTATACGAACATAATAACTTAGTTTAAATATTTAAAACGTAAATTTAGTAAAATAATTTTTTTAATATTCCGTCATCACACAAATTTTTGTAAAAAAAAATAATAATTTTAGATAGTTTAGTTTAGCTTAATTTATTTAATATTTTATTTTAATAATTTAAAACTATAATATTTAAATACATTGAACGATTCGCTTAATGACTTCAATTGAAAATTAAAATAATAATTATTTATTAAGTAGCTGTGGACAGAATGATTTATTGAATTAATATAATTACATCTATAACTATATTAATCATTATATTGATGATAGTTATTATTATTAATAATTTTAAAGATATGAATTCAGAGTTTCTATTGTATTATATATTTTGTATTTGCAACATTATTGCACAGTGCTACATAATAGGTCCAGTTACCTGTGTTAATAACATAAATTTAGTGCACACTATTATTTGTACACATATTTTTAAAGTAGGTACTAAATAATCATTGTTTTTAATATAACTATAATATAAGATATAATATTATACAGAGTGATTCTCTCTTCAAACACATGCACTCCTCATTTTATTCTTTAATAATTAATTGATTCAACCTTTGATTTTTTGAATTTTTAAGTTTACTTATTTAAGTATCATATTTTCAAATACTTAGATTTTTATGTGATTTAAGATATTCTCTGTGACGGTACTTATATATTTTTTTCAAATAAAAACCATACTGTTTTGCAGATGACTTTTTTTTAAATATTGATGTATTAAAATGGAATTTTGAACGAGTAATTTTTTAGTAATTTAACTTAGTATAATAAGGATAAGAGTTTTTAAAAATTGTTTTACAAAAATACAAATTATACCTATGTTTTATTTTTAGTCTAATAATTATTGTACTAGGATAAATTTTACAATTATAAAATTTTAGAAGATAAGTTTTAATTATACTATTATTTTCATATCACCATAGCCTCCAAATACTTTTAATTAAATAACTTATAGTATAATATTACTTGTACAAATTTCGATTTACATTCATTAAAATATTCAAAAAAAGTCATCTGCTTAACAATTTACATGAAAAAGGGTGATTCTTGTTAGGGAAAAAGAAATTAGTTTCACTTTAAGATACTCCTTAAATTGTAAAAACGTATGAAGATATAAACCTAGGGTGGTTAAATTAAATTATAAGAAATACGGGACACCAAAATTATAAATTATTATGTATAATAATAAAAATATTAACTGCAAGTTGTACCTGTACATTGAAATCGTCAGTAATTTTAAGTTTTTTAATAAATGGTAAATCTTTTTGCAACTTCTCATTAAAATGATAGTCTTTTAGGGCGACATAGTCACTACATAAAAAAACTGAACTAAATAAAATTACGACATTACAAAGTATAAATACATACAAAACTGTTGGTAGATTCCACTCTCACATACGATTTGTATTGTCGGCAAATAAATGCGAACTGACTACTGAGTATTGCAAAATACTGACTATTAATGTATAATATATATTGTTTGAGTTAATAAGCTATACATTGTAATAAATAAATATTTCTTACATTAGTTTTCGAAATTTAAAAATCATAACATAGTTTTTCTCTGATATTTATTAATTAAGGCAGTTAAAAGTTAAAAGCAGTAAGTTGGCTAATTTTAGAAAGCGACTATTACTGTCATTGTCATACCGTCCAATATTCATTATCAAATATATTATAATAACTAATATTTACGAATAGGCTTAATTCAAAATAAAACCATTAATCAAGTAAGTAAAAATTTATAAAAATAATTTTAAATTTCGGAATATTATTATGCAATAGTCCAAACCCGGTATGAATCGGTGTCCCAAAAAAACTTTGTCCATGACTTCGAGATACGGTGTTTATTTCAGGGCTGACCCTGAGGTATTACTTCTCCTCCCCAAGAAAAATATTTACCCCAGGAAAAATTTAAGACTTATTACGTCAACTAACAATAAAATAAAATAAATATTATGATAATAATCTAACTTATCTTATTATATCTGTTGTACGACAACGTAATTAATTACCATGCTTTATTATTATTATTATTATATTTAAATATGTATGAACATTTACAATTTCATACATAACGTTCCATTTCCCTTTAATCATTTTCAAAATTATACGATTAGATTAACCATAGATGATTAAGTATACATTTTTTCACATGATACCTATTAAAATAAAATAGACCATTTAATAAACTAATAAACCTATAACTTATATCATAATAATAATAGGGGTGTACAAAATTCATATTTTCAAATGTTAATAAAATTAATTAGTTTTGATTTCACAACATTGAAACCATTAGCATTAGATTCATTACTTAGTATTAACTTTAAAACTTTTTTAAACTAAAACACCTTATTTAATATTATAATCATCGTGAATAAACAAAATTCACATTTAAAAAATAATATACTTAAAAATTCTAAAATTTAAAGAATTCGTATAAATTAATTTCATTACATACCCTTTTTATAAAAATAATAAAATTTGCAGTTTGTGTAACTATATATTATTTTGTGATAACTAAAAAATTTAAAAATTCACTATTATAACCACTTAGAAGTTTGCTGTATCATGTGCTTGAAGTTAGTGGTGACATGAACTTGTTTGCTAGACAAAATAATTTCAGTTGCACCTCCAAAATATTTTATTTGCTTAGTATCGTGGAAAGGTAGTATATTTCGGAAATTAATAAAAATATGAATTTATAATTAAAAATGTATGTTGTCATTCAAAGAAGAGAAAAACTTAAAATATTTTAACGTTAATAGATTTTGAAATAATGAGTGTTGCTTGATCATACTTACTATATTATTTTCAACTACTTGATTTTTTGAATGACACCGGTTGATAAATCTGAAGTATTGCCTGCTATCGCGGACTATGAAATATCGTATATTAAAATATTTACACTCCTTACACGTATCAGTAATTTAGGTGCAACTGCATCATTGAAGCCACCCTTACCCTTGTGCAACAAGAGATTGCACTGGCACGTGTCGGAAATTATGAGTAAATTGCATCCTGGAGATTGTTCTTCAACGATAACAAATATCAAAAATAATTTCAAAGATATCTACGAAATGCAAAACCGTGGGCTACAACAACAAGGAACTTATTTCATTTATGAGGGAGCTCAGAGAGTAGCAGTATCAGATGTAGGTACCATAGCTGGATAGCTGTTAAGATCTGAGCCCCTTCAGCCACTTAACCATTATTTTACTATTCAAACTTATACTTTGTTAACTTTTATAAAAACCTTATGTTCATTAATAAATTGCATTATTCATTTATTCAAATTATTAAAATAATTGATTGCTCAAAGTACGCACGCAACACTATATACAGGTATGCATAATGTATTATATTTATTTGTATACTTACATTTTGGTCGTGTAAGTGCTGTTATCAATAAAACAATAAGTCAAACAACCATCGTAAAACCGAAAAAAAAATAGGATCTCACACAAACATTAATTGAGGAACACTAATATTCACTGGAAATTGGAATGTGTATAAACTTTTTGGAACGTGAGAGTAAAAAAAATATACTTTACTTCCCAGTAGTATTCTAAGCGTTAAACAGTACCTAGGTACTTACCTATTAATGAATGACTATAGAGAGCCCAATAATTTAGGAAATTTATCTTCGATCCATTAATATTATTGACTGCAGTCGTCAAAGCAATGTCAGAAATATATATTATACAGATCAATATTATTTTAAATTATATTTAATTATTAATTTTTATAAATATGATTAAACAATATAATATAATACCTATATATTATATTACACTCGATATTATAGGTATTTTATTGACGAATATTTTTTTTTAGATTATTTGAACCACATCCTCTGGCCTCTAGGTAAGAATTCTTTATATTTCTTAAATTAAATTTAACCAAAAAAACAAATGATTACTACCCAATTAATTAATAAAAATCAATGTGAACGTTCGCCATTTTATCATATTGATATTTGGATGTGCACGTTTAGCAGGCACCTTTTTTTCATTGGGCGCTTTGGGCACGTGCCCAGGGCCCCGCGATTGTTGGGGCCCCCTAATTCCTATCAGATCACCAACCAATCGATATTTATTACCTTTTTTTTTTAACATCTAATTGGATATTTACAATCTGTAAAAATAGTTTACAATAAGCATATGGTTGCGTCAGGAAAAAAATGGGCTTGAATTCTTGAGATAATGTTGCAAATAATTTGCAAAAATCTATTACGAAGACGTTAATGAGGCAGAGTTGGAAATATAATGTCTGCATTTAAAAGAATACTTGGAACATGTTTATAGTGAAAATATACTAGGAATATATCATCTTTTGAAGAAAAATAAAATTGAAGACACATTTCCAAATGTAGAAATTGCATTAAGAATATTTTTAAGTATGATGGTAACTAACTGCAGTGGAGAACGCTCTTTTTCCAAATTTAAAAGAATTAAAAATGAATTAAGAAGTACAATGCTACAAGAAAGATTGAACAGTGTGTCATTGATGTCAATAGAATGTGATATGCTTAAAAACATAGACTTCAAAGAAGTAATTAACAATTTTTCCAATCTTAAATCTAGAAAGGTGCTTCTTCAATAAAAATAGAATTTAAAAAATTTACCGATTATATTTAAGTTAATATTATACTAAGTATTTAAATTTAATGTAAAATGAAAAAATAAAAATCATTTATAGTTAAATTAATCTAAACTTTTTTTTTTTTTTATCTACCACCTCCCTATTTACCTGTTTTTATAAAATAGTATTCTGTCTAAGTTGTAAAGGCCCCATTATACCATTGCCCAGAGCCTCAAAAAAGGTTAAAGACGGCTCTGACGTTTAGCGTTAAGTTTACTGTACTTCTTACTGGACGGTCGTCCAATTGCGACTGTGCTTTAAAGATACGTTTAGTGGCCTATTCTCAGCACTGTATAATCGTAGTTTTACCATTATAAATTAATCTATTCTGTGGTTTTACGATTGAAACGTATCGGAAGAAAAACGAATTTCGTAGAATATTGTTCTTATTATACGGTGGACTGTCAACGAGTACAACCATAGGCGTGCACACGGGTAGGGCTGATTGGGCTTTAACCCCACCTGAGCCATTTTTTTTAAAGTGGGTGGGTACCTAAAAAAGTTATGACTAATAAGGCGTTATAGCCGTAGAAAATTGATAACAAAATAAATCAAAATCATAGATATTTATACGACTAAATATATACGATATAGTTGCTCGTGGGCATAATTTTTTTCTTGTGTGTCCATGGCGGGGGGGAGACTGGGTGGTTAGGTTGAATTTAGCCATACCTGACTCAGATTAAGTCTGTGCACGCCTATGAGTACAACCATTGTGGTAACCGGTGGTCCTGACTATTGATGACGATGGTGACGATACGTAACAATTAAAACGATCTCGTACGATGACAATAATAGCGTGCGTCATTGTACACAATGACTGTTTGCTGCGTGCCTGCGTCGTAGAAACGATTACCCAATAAGGCTTTAGCACTGTACGTAAATAGTGTTATCTACGACTTGGGTTTCCGACTGTGATTAGTGTGATTTACGACTGATATCTGATGATATACACCGTTATATTATTATCAACATAGTAAAAATCCGATGTTATTATAAATCATTAGAGATATTAATAATATAAATATAAACAAAATAAATTTTGTTCGAACGGACAATACGTGGTACGAATAGGGGCCACCGAACATATGCACGTTATTGTTTTCTTTCTCTTTGTGGCAATTTCTCGATATTCATTATTCAATTCACAGTAATAAGTTGTATAAAAATAATAAAATAAATAAATAATAATAATAATAATAATAAAATCCAATCGGAACAGATTAGATTAGACCGTTACCGTTGTTATTCGAGGACGTATTTTTGGTAGCAGTAGACTTCTAAAACATTCATCATTGACGTTTTCCCGTCACGGTCATACTCGTTTGTCATTTGGTTATCGGCTCTCGGTAATGTAAAATAGATAGCTAGTAAGTATCCTATAATAATATTGTCTTATAAATATATATCAATTTACATTATTGAAATTCTGTGCAATAATACGATTGTTTGGCTTATACATATTGTGAGTAATTTATCGTTTTGTTTTTTTATTTTTATTTCAGACGAGTTGTGTGCAATGTCGCTGTTCATTATTGTCACATCAATACCGTAACTGTAAAACTTGTAAATATTACTGGCATAATAATTATATAGTAGTATTTCTACGTTGAAAACAAAACCATGAGTTCCCTATACTCGACACCTGTAAGCAATATTTCTTTCCAATCTTTTTACTTGTTGATTATTACTTGCATAAAATATTAATCAATATTTGTTTCTACCTAGATTGGTTTGATCTTTGTTTTTAACCTGATTATTGGGCCAGGTTCACTGACATTGCCAGCCGTTGTTCGAGAAGCTGGATGGGTTTTGAGTAGCTTATTTATTGCTTTTATGGCTTTTTTAAGGTAATATATAATTTATTATACTTATAATTAAAACTAATTAATTAACATGTACTTATTTTTCAGTTACATTACATTTTCATTCATTATAGAATCAATTTCAATTACAAATTCTATAACACAACTTCGTAAATTACAAATGATGAAAAGTGTTACCAGGGTATTGAAATCAGTAAGTAAAATATTTTAAGCTATAATTTATGTTTACTTAGACTACCATCAGAATTGCATACATTAAAAATTCTTATAACTCTTGTGTTATATAATTGTTTTTGTTATAAAAATAGTTTACTTTATTATATTTTATTGTTTTTCTAGATGCCACAAATTACACCAGTTAACTATGACAAACTTTCAAATGCTAGTACAGATAGTTATAACAGTGAAAATGAATCACCTATTTTTGACAATCCAGTATTACCTACATCCAGTATGCAACATACTTATAAAATAATATTTATTAATTTATAATCATATATAACACATTAGATACTTCATTAAATGATAGACATTTAATTTATAAAATTTAAATCTATTATAATTATCATTCAAATGTTTAGATAATATTAAATTACTATAATTTATTCATCATCATTAATCAGAAAATCTGACTAATACAAAATCAATATTAATTTAATTAGTTATAATAACTGAAAAGGTCCGAATATTTTTTGTTATTTACCTAATAAAAATATGAAAATAATTGAAGTAATGTACTTTCCATCATATTTAAACTATATTAATTATCTTTATTCTAATTTGATATATATAAATTTATAAAAATATGTTATATTTTCAGTTATTGTTGACACAATACAATTTCTATGCACTATTTGTTTCTTTCTTTCATCCCCTTACAACATAGTAAATTGGAGGAAAATAAAATAGCTAATACAAAAGAAGAACCAATCATTGTATTATTATTATTATTATTAAAAATATTAAAGTGCAAATTAATCTATTATAAAATTTAACATTAAAAATATTTGTGTTTATACATTGGATTTTTTACGATCTTTACATTTTTATGCCATTTGAGAATTTCTAAATTATAATATTTTACATACTTATAACTAAGGCCCGAAACTTGATGCATTTGCATTTTTTTTTCTAATGCTCACATTTAATGCATGTCTATACAGAAATTTGATTTATGAAGTATAGACTTTAATGGTACAATTTTTATTTTGCATTTTTTACATTTTTAGGGAATTTTATGCTTTACGGTCATTTTATAGTATTTTTGGTGCATTTTACTCATTTATGTACTTTTTTTTACAAATATTTGCATTTTTCTTTTTGAAAGTTACATTTTATTGTAACGCACGCAGTTTCCATTAGCTTGTTTTAAATAGACTGTTGGCAGATATTATTTTAGGCCCGGAACGCCCATGTGCTTACAATTGGTTATCGCGGTTAATGATACCGAATAATTGCAATAGTAGTATTTTTTATATATATATATTTTTAATATATAGTTTTATTTAGTTAAATAAAAATAATTTTAATAATATAATATAATAATTTTTGTATCAAAACAATACCTATTTATCAATTTTTACAGTAAAATATACATTTTTTCGTGTTGTTTTATGCATTTTTTTTTTGTGCATTTTTTATATATTTTTAGATTATTAAGTTCTGGGCCCTACTTATAACTTATATTAAATTTTTTTTTATATTGTAAAAAGAACAATAAACAAATAGATAATGTTATTAACTTAAGCTTTTTAATAGGTCAATTCACTCTAATATTATAATTAACAACACAAGGTCTTCTGAATGCAAATTTTACCATGTTGCAAATGGGTCCAAGAGAAAAAACAAATATTGATCCATCTTTTCTTAATGTTTTGATTAATGATTGTTAAATGTTAATATAATAAGTTAATTATTACTGTTATTTTTGTCTATATATTATTGGGAATGTTCTTTTAATAAATAATACCCCTTTAATAATATATTAAAACATTTATTAATTTTAATTTATTTCTCTTTTAGGTTCTTTAATGGACTTTCCTCCTGAATCTGTTGAATTACTTTCACTTGATAATAGGATAGAATTGGTAAAGTATTATATATTCAAAAATTGTTTTTGTACGTTACTTTAAATTTTTTAATAATTAATTATTTCAGGGTGAAATGGTAACAGTACTATTACCTCCATTCGCTAAAGTGTTGTTTTTTTTTTCCATTAGTGGCTATTTATTTGGTGATTTAGCAATTTACTATAAAGCAATTGGACAATCACTTGTAGACTTCACCTGGTAAATTGTCCATTTCTTAATTAAAATAATTGTTTAATATTATTATAAATTTATCAAACTATTTAGTGATCACAAATCAAATAATAATTCTGCTAATAAGTCAGATTTGTGCTGGGAAAATTCTTCTTATACTAAACATGAAATTTATTTAAGCTATTTGGTATGTTTGTAATTTTTTAATAATAATTTTACTAAAATGATTGGTATTAATATTATAATAATTGTTAAAAATAGATGCTGTATATTTTAATAATAGGACCATTCACATTTTTTAATGCTCAAAAGACTAAATACTTACAAGTTATTGGTTTTCTCATGCGTATTATAGGTAAGTTTTATTTTACACACAGTATATGTTTTTACCTATTTACTTTTTAGCATAATTCTTCAAATTTGATCTCTTTGTATCTATTCACTTATTTTTTAGCATTTATTACAATGATCGTTCTAGCAACAATGCGACTGATATCTCCAACCCAAAAGCATGGTTATACACCAGCATCAAACTTTATCGCTATGCCACAATTAATAGGCGCTACAATTTATGCGTTTATGTGTCATCATTCAATCCCATCTGTGATTTCACCTATCAAAAATAAAAACAAAATACTGTTGAAAGTAGCAGCTAACTTTTTGTTAGTATATACACTGTTAATGTGTTTGTGTATGACAGGTGTTTTTGCATTCCCAAAAGTAAATGAATTGTATACTATAAATTTCTCACCATCACAAGATACTAGATTATTTTATCGACTAATCGATTCAATATTGCTTCTGTTTCCTGTATTGACAATCAGTATTAGTTTTCCAGTTATTGCTATTACATTAAGAAATAATATCCAAGTAAGCATAAGATTTATTTATTTTAATTTTAAGTTTAATCAATAAGGTCATGTGGTATAACATTAGTTATAAAAAATGTTTCTAACATTAATATTAGTGATTAATTATTTTTTAATAATAAAAATATAAATTCATAAAATACTGGATATTAAGTTATAAATAAAGTTAATTTATTCAAAAATAAATTTTGTTAATAAACCATATATATTCGCCCAAGTCATGTATATGTTTTTGTTGTAGGTGATGTTTCTTCCAAATGATGCACATTGGACCTGGAGGCGAATAATTATACCATTGTTCTCTTTGATTACGCCTGTGCTTTTAGCGGCTTTTGTGGCACGTCTTGAAGTTTTAGTAAGTATTTAATCGTTTATTTGTTATACATTCATTAATTATACATATTTTCAACATTAAAATGTCCTAATCTTTGACGTAAGAACTGTATCCTTTTAGTTTATATGTATTGTATAGAAGAAATTATCGTTATTGCTTTATATTAACAAGCAATATAGTTTTAGAATATATAATTTTAGTTTTTAAGTACAATCATATTCATAATATAGTGAAGTATAATAATTAATACTCATGCAGATATATTGCTAATATATGTATACATATGTATTGTTTTAATTTAAATTAATTATTATAGTAGGTGAATTATGAATTATTTTGGTAACAAGAATTTTAAATAGTTAATTTTCTTAATCAAATTATATAATGAAGATTTATGTGTTCTCTCTTCACTTGATCTGTATAAATGTTTAAAAATATATTATGTGATAGCTCATCATTGTCAAAATAAATATAAATTATTTAATGTTGATAGTTATTCATAATTAGACAATTGTATTAAAAAAACACCGAAGTTTGATTAAGAAATACCTACATTATACAAAGCGTGTGATAGTGTATTTATAGGGAAAGCCTTCTGAATATTATGAAAGAATTCCATTTTCCACAAAAACTGATATCAAGCTAATAAAACATCAATCATTATCACAAAGACCTTGGTATGAGTTTAAGTATGAAATTCAACAACTTACTTGATTACAGTGAACTCGAGGCTAAGATTAGATGGCAATTTTTTTAAACATGATTCTTGAAAAGGTGATAAGAAAAATAAGAATTGAACCTTACAAAGGTAATTGACTACAAGACACTGCAGTGGGTTATCAGCTTATGCATATGATGCAGTATTGATGGGAGAATCAGAAGATAGGTTGAAGATATAATTTAACAGATTGTATAAATAAAGCAGCATCAAAAGTAGGACAACATGTTAGTAAAGAAAAAACAGAAGAATATATGATTTTGAGTAGATGAAAGCTACCGTTTTGTCAATTCATTAAATAGATCATTTTGAATTTAAAGAAGAAGAACAATTTAATCGGGAATAAATATTATTATGGACTTGAAAAATTATTAAATTCATGAGCACTGTCGCAAATAATGAAAAAACAATTTAATTATGTCCCTGATATGACAAGTTATACATATATTGTATGGATCTGAAACCTGGCCACTTAGAAAAATGAACGAAAATAAATTCATTGTTTTTGAAAGGAAAATGTATGACCCAGTCAAAGATGATATAACTGTGAAGTGGAGATGAAGAAAGAATATAAAGTTGAAAGCATTATACAGTGGTTTGGACATATTGAAGGTAATCATAAAAGGAAGACTATGATGGGCCATGCTTGGAGGAACCAAAATCTACTGTTATGTGCAGTGAAGAGCAAGAATGTGCTGAAATGATGTTATTAAAAGGGATGTGAAACAGTTTCTAATCGAAGGGATCTAACATTTGACAGAGAAGGATGGGAACTTGTTTTTGAAATGAGATGATCTTAAAGGCCCAATTAATTTAAGAAGAAAAATATAGTTATAGTGTATTGGATATAAAATTGCTTTCAATTACCTATAGATTGAAAAAACAACTATTTGCCTTTATACTATTATTTCTATCAAAAATGATTAGTTTAACATACATTATTATCTGGATTTTCAATAACAGAAGTAGTGGGACATACAGTCCTTTTAAATGTTAATTTAAAATGTTTCAGGTTTCAATTGTTGCTGTGTATGCTGGTACTGGTGTTCAGTATGTAACCCCTGCATTATTGGTCATGGCTGCACGTGCTGAAATTCCACAACAAGTGGCTGCAATTAAAAATGATTATTGCTCACCATTTAAATCTAAATATTGGCCGCTGTGTGTTCTGATATGGACAGTAATATGTATAATAGTTTTAACCATTTCCTTGATAAGTAAAGAATTCAAATGAAAGATAGACATAAGCTCATATGAACTTGTCACTATTATGTTTGTCTACCAATTTAACTTTTATCAAATATGTGAATATATTTTACTAAAAATTTATTTAAGAGATATAAAGACTATGATTATTTACGTCACGTTAAGTGTATACATAATATTTAACTTAATATAAGTGTTGTTATTAAAAATATATATTTTTTTCTCAATTACATTTTATATACATATAAAAAAAAAACAAGTAAAAAAAATTTGATATATTAAATTATATATGTTTTTACTATTTAACATCTGAGTTTATAACATATGTTATTGCATTTTTAATGTTTATTATATAAATTCTTGTAATTTTCTATATACAATGGTTGCTTTGTTTGTTTTGTGTCTCAGCGATTAATTATTACGATGATTTCATTAAACATATTATACAATTGTTGTATCAGAAAAAATACATATTGTTGAATTTAAATTTATTGTTATTAATTATTATTACTTGTAATTTTTCTATACTGCATTCACAAACCATGGCAGCAACTTTTATTCGTTGAGCAGCAATCAAGTAATATCCCTTTGTTTGTCTGTTGTATAGTAGAGAATACGCATAGATTGATAGATTGGTTGGACTTGGACCTTGAACATACTCTCCCGACATCTCGCATAGGTGTTGATTGGACATGGGTGCTTCAAGTATTATCACGATTATTTCATCTATTGAGGAAAGTTAAAAGCCTGCAGTGCTTGTAATGTTCTAACTTCTAAGACACATCCAAACATTCACTGTTGCAGTTCTCTATGTATGTGAATTGAACACAGAGTTGAGGATTGAATAGGATCAACAAAACTAATTTAAACCTAACTTACAACGTCAGACTATACATTTGCCGGTTAATAATTCACCAATTCCTTATTTTCTAACCACTGATTTGGTAAAATATTTGCTATTCAATAATAATAATAAAAAAAAAATCAGTAAATGAACCTATAATAATTCAATATTGAAAAAGGCATATTTTTATTTCATGTCCAAATAAGTCTGATGATGGTGCAATCGTTTTTGTTTTAAAACCAATTTGAAATGTATTTTGTTTAAATCTCCAAAGGCAACTTTTTTAATAATAACGAATATTCTTTTATAAGCGTAAATGCTTTTATTGCGGTAAAAGAGAATAAATCTAAGTATAACTAAAATTACATACTAATTAAATAATTTATCGATTCTATTCAATAAATATATAAAATAATAAATTAACATACATTTAAACATTCATAGAGGTGTACGTTATATTGATTGCTATTTTTCTGTATCCCGCAATACACCTTATCCCATAATACACCTTATCCCATAATACTGTATCACACAATATATCTTATCCCATAATATACCTTAACCCGTAGTATACCATATCCCGAATATAGCTTATCCCTTAGTAAACTTTATAACGTAATATACCTTATCCCGCAATATACATTATCCTATAACATACTGTATCCCGAAATATGGACACATCCGGAGTATAGACCAACCCGAAATATGTAGTATCCCCCAGTAACAACCATCCCGAAATAACCATATCAAATATTTTTTTATCAGTATAATTTCCATTTTATTGTGGTATTTTTGGTTTTGTGAGTCCGATATACTATCAGGTTTATTTAAATAGGCAATACATGATTTTATTTAAATTTCCTTCATTTTTACGGAAATATGTACTAAAATAAATACATCATAATACAACTAATATTATTATACATTTGATGAATAAAATGTAATATAATATTTATTGGTAACTACTGTATTGTAAATATAAATTCCATGTTAGCTAGACATTTTTTTCGACAGTTTGGACGTTTATTATATATAAAAATTACGATGGTACAATGGTAGATTCTATTAAATTATAAACTTTTTGGTTCATGTATATGATTATCAATGGCAATAAAGTTAAAACTCTGTGAAATATGCAGTAATAAATAAATATCACATTATTTTAACCAAAAATTAGAAAATATTAAAAGTAGGAACCAATTATCGGCTGAGTGAGCGCGAATGATTAAATATTCAATAACATATCATTCTTTCTGAAATATATATATATTCCGCAATATACCTTATCCCGCTGTATACTTTATCCCGTAATATATATATTTATATCCCGTAATATACAGTATCCCAAAATATACATCATTTAACAGATTGTATAAATAAAGCAGCATCAAAAGTAGGACATGTTAGTAAAGAATAAACAGAAGAATATATGATTTTGAGTAGATGAAAGCTACTGTTTTGTCAATTCATTTTATAGTTCATTTTGAACTTAAAGAGGAAGAATAATTTAATCGGGAATAAATATTTTTATGGGCTTACAAAATTTACAACTTCTTTAACACACTTAACAAACACCGTACCAAAAAATATCCTCTAAATCGTCTCAACACAACGTTACCAAAACCCTTTTCTGAAGTCGAAAAACATAAATAACCACGCTCTGCTTCATGTTGCCGCCGAAGCTGATCCTACGAATAGTGCGGTTATCGGCAACGACTCGCGACTTGTGATGAGACGAAAGCGGGAGGGGGTTATTTTAAGTTGTTTTACAAATTTAATTATATTACTAATTATTGGCTAACAAACAACATATATTATAATAACATAGAAATAACAATGCGGCGCCCTAGAATATACACCGGATAAATATATGTATAATAATAATAATTAACAGTAGTTTTTAAGGCTAGGATCACACTATGCGTTTTGTCGGTTCCCGACCAACCAGAGCTGAACCGCAACACTTTAATATAAAATAGATTTAAATATAAAATTCGTTATCAGGGCCAGACTAGACCAATTTGCGGAACCGATTAAAAATTGTCTTGAAGCGACTGAAACGTGTTGCGGCCCATCCGTCCGGTTGCGTTTCGGGATGTAAAGCACAACACATTGCAATGCAGTTTGTCCGATCACATACATTTGCGCGGATTATCGGTAACCGAAATTGAAAATTTTATGAATAATTTATAATCATTTTTAAATTTAAATAATTAAAAAACTTAAAATATATTTGTAATATACATATATATATTATTATATTTTATTTATATTGTAGATGTATATTATTATTTATTAGCATAATTAGTTGATCCATGTTTTAAATAAAAACAAATAATTCTAATTACACAACCTTTTTATTATTTTTTTACTTATAATATTAGATACATTTCGTTTAAATAAAAAATCAGTTTAAAATTTAA